>NC_063449.1:17023266-17325648 GCF_020379485.1 Brassica napus
ACCACATAATTGCATCCCAATCCGATTGCGTGATATTTTGGACTGCATACATGAACAGGCAAATAAAGAGTTACAAGACTATCTAAATCAATGTAACAATTATGCCCTTTTTTTTAATAAAATTGGTTAAGTTACCTGTATTGAGTTTAGCGGAATAGAACAAGCCACCGTTATTAGATGGTAGTGATGATGACACTACTGTCTTGATCAAAGGATCTGACTCTCAACGCATCCCAACACTTAAACCTAAACTGTAGGAATTCATAATGGTTTATAACGATTTATAAATCAACCAACGAATTTAGTTTGCCTAGATCTCATGGAAATACTGAAATGAATCTAGATCTTGTTATTCGCAGTGGAAAGATGAATAAACCAAATCGAGATTTCTAGCACTCCAAATGCCGTGCCTCTACCGATATCCACACGCACACAGACTGGATCGATACAGGATGCTAGTGCCGTCGAGATCAAATCTCAAGCTTTGACAAACCTTTTGTCTCTATTGCTATTAGGGTTTCACGTGAGATACTTCTCAAAACAATAGTCACATCCTCTTTTTTTTTTTTTATAATCATCATTATAAACATAATTACGTTAATGTGGGCTAAGCCCATATCCTTATTATTAAGAGGAGTGCACACACGTTCATTAACATGTACATATATCATATATTTATATTATATACATTATATAATATAACATATAAAACCTAAATATATTTATAGTTATGATCCAGTTTGCTTAGGTGTGTGACCCTGTAGGATCATATAATATTAGTAATGAATTCTCAATTCATAGATTATAAGCGATTTCTAGCAAAACATTATAACCACCTAATATTATACGATTGTCAATCTCGAAACTATGACTTTAACAAGAGTAAGTACAAATGATTTTAGGACATTCCCAACAATCTCCCACTTGTACTAGAATCATCTATTCTCATAATCCTTTTGTCTCTATATCTCGATCTCAGCATAAGGCAAGAACTAGTATCATCCTTATTAAGCTAGATCACGTTTATCGAACTCTGATTTATACTGATAAAACAAACGACTGCCAATCACCTCGTTTGAGCACGGCCATGCATTTTTCAGTATCAAATCTTCGATAGACCCAGAGATATTTATCTCCTGTTATATGGGAGGGACAAATCTCAATCTTGTTCCATCCATGTTCCTTAACAAACTTCATTGAACACCTAATCAATGCCTTTATAATCACCAGTTACGGCTGACGTTTGACAAGGTCAAAGTGAACTAATCCATAAATAAAGAATCATGACGCACTCAGGTCTAAGGACTATACTCTATAGTCGTAATGAGAAACTCTCATGACACTCATATAACAATCTTGTAGAGTTCTCATAGAGGGTCAGTCCGATCATGTGTTCTCAAACACATATCCATGTGATTGACTTCAATACCACATATTGAATGACTCCATGAAACTTAGTTATCAATCACATACAACATTTTCATCCATTGAGACTATTCTATGGTGCTTTGCTTGGAACCCTTCCAACCCACCACTCTCTATTAAGACAAAAGATGAAACCAACTTGTGTTCGAAAATCATTTTTGTCAGTTAGAAAAACTGCCATCGATGTAACCACTTACAATAAACTCATCACTTCCTCCATAGACCAAAAACTTTTCCTTAGTATTTCTCAAATACTTGAGGATATTCTTGACTGTTGTCCAGTGACTTTCACATGGATCAGATTGGTATCGACTCGTCATGCTCAAAGCACATGCAACATCTGGATGAGTACAGATCATGTCATACATGATAAATCCTATAGCAGAAGCATATGGGATTCTACTCATTCTCTCTCGCTCCTCGTGTGTCGAAGGACACTGAGTCTTGCTAAGAGTTATGCCATAAGACATTGGCAAAAAGCCTTTCTTGGAATCATGCATCTTGAATCTATGTATGACATTATCGATATAAGTATCTTGACATAATACAATAGTCTTATTTAATCTATCTCTGTAGATTCTTATTCCAAGGATATATGCATCTTTTTCCCTGTCTTTCATTGAGAAACAATCTCAATAAGAAGTATGTCATCTACATTCAACACCAAGAAAAACTGCCCTCCCACTAGTCTTCTTATAAACATAAAGTTCTTCTTCATTTCTAATGAAATCAAACTCTTTGATTGCCTCATTAAAACAAAGATTCCAACTCCGAGATGCTAGCTTTAAGCAATATATCAAAGTCAGGGCCCATCATAGCTTCCTCAAAGGATGTAGGTTCATCACTCTCTATTATCAATAGATCATGATGATCTGTCACCCAAACCTCATATCTATCAGGTTCATGACGTGTCCTTTCGGACCTACGCACTTCAGGTTCCACATGTGTAGATTCTACGACTCTTCGTAAATCTAATTGATCATCTTCCTGGGATGATGAAACATTATCCTGTGTTTCTCAAACTTCTTCGAGTTGTACTTTACTACCACTGTTCTTATTAGAAAGAAATTCTATCTCAAGAAAAACACCACTACGAGTAATAAACACTTTGTTCTCAGTGGTGTTGTAAAAGTAATAACTTTTGGTTTCTTTGGGATAACCAACGAAGAAGCATTTATCATATTTTGGTTCAAGCTTATCAGTAAACATACGTTTCACATAAGCATCAAAACCCCAAATTTTCAGAAAAGACAAATTTGGAACCATTCCAGTCCACATCTCATATGGTGTCTTCTCAACTGATTTTGAAGAACATCTATTTAATGTAAACGCAGACGTTTCTAGAGTGTATCCCCAAAAGGATGGTGGAAGATCTGCATGACTCATCATACGCCGAACCATATCTAATAAAGTTCGATTTCTCCTTTCGGACACACCATTCCATTGTGGTGTTCCTGGAGGAGTGAGTTGTGAAACAATTCCACATTCTCTCAGATGATCATTAAACACTTGACTCAAATATTCTCCACCTCAATCAGATCGAAGAGCTTTTATTTTGTTGTCAAGCTGATTTTGTACTTCATTCTGAAATTCTTTGAACTTTTCAAAAGATTCAGACTTATGTTTCATTAGATGAACATAATCATATCTACTGAAGTCGTCAGTAAATGTAATGAAGTGCTGATAGTTTCCTCTAGCATTTATACTCATTAGTCCACATACATCAGTATGTATAAGTTCCAATAAGTCTTTGGCTCTTTCACCATGTCCAGTGAAAGGACCCTTAGCGATTTTACCCAATAAATAAGATTCACATTTTTCATATGATTCATAATCAAATGAGCTCAAAAGTCCATCACTATGAAGCTTTTGAATGCGTTTCTCATTTATGTGGCCCAAGCGACAATGCCAAAGAAAAGTCTGATTCGTGTCGTTAGACTTGAATCTTTTGGTACTGATATTATAGACAGACACGCTTTGGTCTAGAATATAAAGTTCATTCTCTAATGGACCGCTACCATAAAAGATATCATTACGATCAAAAGAACAACACTTGTTTTTGATCGAAAACTGAAATCCTTCCAAATCCAAACAAGGAATGGAAATAATATTCCTACTTATAGCAGGTACATAGTAGCAATTCTTAAATTCTAAAACCAAGCCTGAAGGTAAAAGACAAGTGAAATGTTCCCACAGCTAATGCAGCAACTCTTGCTCCATATCCCAAGCGTAGGTCCACTTGTCCTTTCTCCAAAATTCTACTGTTGCTTAGGCCATTCATATTCATACAAATATGAGCACCACAGCCGGTATCCAATACCCAAGAAGTAGAGCCAGAAGTAGTAACATTTACTTCTATAACATAAATACTCCTAGGCGATGTTTCAAAAGTCTTTTTCTATTTTTAGATCTTCCAAGTAGGGTTTAAACTTAGGAGAATGATCAAGCTGGCTAGGATTCACAATCCAGCTTGGCTTATCCCTTCCTTTAAAGTTTTACACTCTTGTTTGAGAACAATTCTCGGGTTTCGATTCCATTGGACGAAATTTTATCCATTCAATATGTCCTTCTCAAGGGCATATCGCAATGAAAGTGGATTGTGAGGAGTTAACTTTTCAGGAATAGAAGAATAGCAAATATTAATATGATGTTCATGAATTAGAGGAATTTCAACAATTAAGAGAACTCATATTATATTCAAAACATTTTCCTCAAATGAATATAATAATCCAAGATTCATATTTCGCTAAAAATCGAGTGAGCTTTGGCTCATCGCCCGAATGTCTAGCTATTTAGTTAAGCAACACTTTGCTAATTATATCCAATATAATTCTTAGTTGTCAGACGACATCTTATGTCTTATCCAACCTATGTCTCTAAGCCCAAAACTGTTTTGATAGCCTAGTCAAGTAAACCAATTTTGTTTCACATGGTAACCGTTACCATCCACCTCACTCATGTAATTGCAGACACCTTGCTTTGGCAATCTCATCTTACAACGAAACGAGTCTTGATGGTTGATAAGATTGGGTAGACATCAAAAGTACTTGAAATTAATTGAGGAATAAATTTTAATCCAATTTACTTTTATATTTAAAATTTATATCCAATATAAAATATAAATATAACTAATACATATCTTATATGTATTATAATTGGATTCTAAATCATTAAATTAATTTTAATCTTATTAAAACAATTAATTATTTATATATTTGATTTTAGAATTTAATCTAATTAAAATCTAATCAAACGAACAAATCAATTGTACTGACCGGTTGAACCAAGATTGAATCAACCGGGTTTCATAATTTGCTAATTTGAATTATGTTAGTTATAGAATCACATTCATGCATTACAATAACACGTGTTTAACATTTACACTTGAATATATGTATGAGCGCAATATACCCGTGAGGCAAAAAAAAAAACGCATATTACACAAACTACATATTATTTGTCGTATATGCATTAATTATATGTGATATTGATTGATATTTCCTAAACAATAAATATTAATTATCACATAATTAATACACATCTTTATCCAATAAAGACAAATATATGGTTTAGAAATCGATGATACCATAATCAAATTAGGGTTCTTCTTTTAACGTGTCAAATACATCGATTACAAATAATCAAATTTCTCTAGTTATTAATCTATACCAATTTATAAATTTACAAGATCTGATTTCAATATTAAACAACCTGGCTCTGATACCCTTGTAGGAATTCATACCGGTTTATAACGATTTATAAATCAACCTATGAATTTAGTTTGTCTAGATCTCATGCAAATGCTGAAATTAATCTAGATCTTAGGGTTCTGAATTTACCTGGTTATTCGCAGCGGAAAGATGAATAAACCAAATCAAAATTTATTGCACTCCAAACGTCGTGCCTCTACCGGTATCCACACGCACACAAACTGGATCGATACGGGATGCTAGTGCCGTCGAGATGAAATCTCAATTGCTTTGACAAACCTTTTGTCTCTATTGCTATAAGGGTTTCACGTGAGATGACTTCTCAAAACAATATTCACATCCTCATTTTTTTTTTATATATAATCATCATTATAAACATAAATAGGTTAATGTGGGCTAAGCACATATCCTTATTATTAAGAAGAGTGCACACACGTTCATTAGCGTGCACCTATATCATATATTTATATTATATATACATTATATAATATAACATGTAAACCCCAAATATATTTATAGTTATTATCCAGTTTGCTTAGACGTGTGACCATTTAGGATCATATAATATTAGTAATGAATTTTCAATTCATAGATTATAAGCTGTTTCTACCAAAACATTATAACCTCCTAATATTATACGATTGTCAATTTCGACACTACGAATTTAACAAAATTAAGTACAAATGATTTTAGGACATTCCTAAAGTAAACACACCAAGCACGTTACCATCACTGCCAGACGGGAAAACCCCAAATTTGTTCCATCGATACTTTCGGATCTCTCGATCTGTTTTGAAAGTCCCGAGAGCAAAAGCCCTCTAGTCTAGTTTTATAAGCGCCCACGATGTGCATTTTAGTTTAATTACTTGGTAAATGAATGTACAGGTTTCAATGTTTCATTCACTTCCTCGAAGCTTCTTCTGTAAAGTTAGATCATGTATCATCAACATATATTATAAATCGCCAAATTGTCTCTCTCATTCGTCGCTGTGTATTTTGTCATTATATTATTATGAAAGAGGTATAGGTCTTATTTGTATATTGCCTCGTTTTATAAGAGTCCTTAAGGTCAATGGTTTTACATTCTAACAAATGATCAGTTCTCTCAAAGATCTTTCGGATCTGTGTTAGCTGTACTCTGATTACTCTCCGCCCTTTAAATACTAATTCACAGAAATAAATATTCTAAGGTCAACATGTGACTTTTTGTTGATGGTTAAATGCTGAATTAACCATTAACAGTCTTTTATCAGCTTTCCAATTTTAGGGATTTTTGCCAAAACTAACCCACAACTTGATTTTAACCCTAAACCTATACCCAAACTTGAATCAAATGCAAAACTAACCTAAAAGCCTAGTGAAATTACAGCTCAGCCCCTGTGACCAAACAAAAAAACAGAAGCTATTTTTACGAATATAGCTCTAGTAAATCGTCTGAGTCGTCCGAGATGTTGGAAGTCGTCTGGACGACTGAAGTGTAAGTCGTCTGGTACCGGTTTATTTTAAAAATAATTTATAAATCTTGTAAAAAAATATTTTGATGTGTGAAAAATAAAAATCAAGTAATTATAAACAGTTTTAAGTGATATAAATTAAGATATGATAAAATTGATTTGTTTTGAAGATAGATGAGTGGAAGTAGTGAATCATGAAATACTTTGGTTTAGGAGTTTGGCAAACATATGTTGTAGTATTGTATGTATTGTTAGGGTTAGATTTTGGAAAACTAAAATGTTTTTTTCAAAAATTAGTTTTCACTTATATGTGTTTATTTATGTGTATAGTAAACACTTTTCAAGTTTGATTTGATTTTATGAAGTCTTTAATTAGATAATTAAGTTTAGGGGTTATGTTTAGGGTGTGGACGACTTATATTTCAGTCGTCTGTTGAATAATTTACTCGGACGACGTATATTTCAGTCGTCTGTTGAATAATTTACTCGGACGACTTACATTTCAGTCATCTGGTGAAGAAATTAAAACAGACGACTTACATGTAAGTCGTCCAAATATTCCCGCCTAAATTTTTTTAAAAAAATTATTTTCCCGCTTAAATAATTTAAACCAGACGACTTACTTGTAAGTCGTCTGGAAAGTCTTCTATTTTAGTTTCCCGCTAAAAATATTAAACTCTTCTGGACGACTTACATGTAAGTCGTCTGTTTTAATTTCTTCACCAGACGACTGAAATGTAAGTCGTCCAGGAAGTCGTCTGAGTCAAAAATATTTAACCTAATTGGATTTTTTGTCTTCCTATATAAGGAAAAATTTATACATTCTCTCTCCTCCTCTCAAATGGCTGTAACAAAAATGTAATGTTCATCATTCTAAAACTCTCCAACCTCTCTCTAATCTCTTTGACTTGAAAACACCAAACTTTATATGAATTTTTCAGTTTTGTCTCATGTATTTCTTACTAATCTATCTCTTTTGCAGATTTTTAATCAAATGGTACTCATCTTCCACTAATTTAAAGGTAAATCTATTAATTTTATATATATATTTTTGTGTGTTCTATAAATGTAGATTTATCTAATCTTCCACTCATTTTCTCTATTTTTAAGTCATTTGAACGTTTCTGGATATGCAAGTTTTTCAGATCTGGATTTGATATGCAGGTTTTTCAGATCTGGAAAACTTCTTGGACGACTTACCTGTTAGTCGTCTGGAAGTCGTCTGGACTTCTTGGAAGTCTTCTGACAAAGTCGTCTGGACTTCCAGGAAGTCGTCTGGACTTCCAGGAAGTCGTCTGGACTTCCAGGAAGTCGTCTGGACTTCATGAAAGTCTTGTGATGAAGTCTCCCTTTCATAATAGATCTGAGCGTTTTGGTAAGTTCTTATGTCTGATTTTTCTGTATTTGGTAACTTCTTGTTGTATAAAGTTCTTACATTTTTCCCAAACTAAAACTCTCCAAACCCACTTTAATCTCTTTGACTTGAAAACACCAAACTTTATATGAATTTTCCAGTTTTGTCTCATGTCTTTTTTACTAATCTATCTTTTTTGTAGGTTTTTAATTAGATGGTACTCATCTTCCACTAATTTAAAGGTAGATCTATTATATTTAGATATGTATTTTTGTGTGTTCTGTAAAGGTAGATTTATCTAATCTTTCACTCATTTTTTCTGTTTTTAAGCCATTTGAACGTTTTTGGATATGCAGGTTTTTCAGATCTGGATTTAATATGCAGGTTTTTCAGATCTGGAAGACTTCTGGGACGACTTACCTGTTAGTCGTCTGGAAGTCGTCTGGACTTCTTGGAAGTCTTCTGACAAAGTCGTCTGGACTTTCTGTAAAGTCGTCTGGACTTCCTGTGAAGTCGTCTGGAAGTCGTCTGAACTTCCTAAAAGTCTTCTGAGAAAGTCGTCTGAACTTCCTGGAAGTCGTCTGGACTTCTTAGAAGTCGTCTGGACTTCTTAAAAGTCGTGTGGTCTTGTCTACTCAAGTGGAATCCAAGCTTGTCTTTGTAGAGAAATGATCTATAATAGTTTTGTTTGTGGTCTGTTTTGTGAATTGCATGTCTACTCTTTTAGTTGTGATTTTTTTGTAAAATCAGTAATAATGTTTTCCAAAATGTATTAAATGTGCTAACAATGTGTTTACACATTTACAAATCAATGAAATAATAGACTTCAGTAGCATTTTTCTTATCTTTCGATCTCTCATATGCAATAATAAACTCCAATGGCCTTTTTCTCATCTTAATAAACAAGAATGTTGGTAGCTTTATATTGATACAACATTTTAAGAAGCATTTTAACCCTTCTTCCAACTCATAACAATAGTCATCATTATTGTTTATAACAATAATACTTAAGAGATGGAAACAAACAATAGTAACTAGTCAAAGCATATCATATTTTATTATAAGTTTGCGTTGAAAAACTTAGTCAAATTTAGTAAAACTAAAGGAGAGAACATATTTTGTAAATATGGGTTTTACATATCTTGAAGTTACTTATCACTCTTAAAAATATAAGTTATTCAAAAACTAACGTAGAAGACTTAAAAACTAGCGGAGAAGACGCGGACGACTTCAATCTAAGTTGTCCAGACGACTAAACTATACGTCGTTTGGTCAACGCAGAGGTTATTTTTGCAATTGACTTTGAAATCTGTTATTTCGAACGACTGAAAAATAAGTCGTCTACTATTGTTTGGCTAAAAAAAAACCCCAAAAAGCTAGACGACTTACATTTCAGTCGTCATAGGTTAGTTTTGCATTTGACTGGATTATTTCAGAAGTTTGACTTTTCTGGACGACTTACATTTCAGTCGTCTAGTGAAAATTAAAATAATAATATATTTTTAAAAGTAGACGACTTACAGTTAAGTCGTCATAGGTTAGTTTTGCAATTGAAAAAAAAAAATCAAGATTTAATTATATACAGACGACTTATAATTCAGTCGTCCACGAGAGGACTGAAATGTAAGTCGTCCAGGATTTACGAGGTTTGACCAGAATCTCGGAAAAAAATCCTGGACGACTTACAAGTAAGTCGTCTCGTGGACGACTGAATTATAAGTCGTCTGTGTATAATTAAATTTTGAATTTTTTTTTTTCAATTGCAAAACTAACCTATGACGACTTAACTGTAAGTCGTCTACTTTTAAAAAAATATTATTATTTTAATTTTCGCCAGACGACTGAAATGTCAGTCGTCTGGGGAAGTCAAACTTCTGAAATTATCCAGTCAAATGCAAAACTAACCTATGACGACTGAAATGTAGGTCGTCTAGGTTCTTTGGAATTTTTTTTGATACCAAACAAAAACAGACGACTTAACTTTCAGTCGTCTCAGGTTACAGATTTCAAAGTCAATTGCAAAAATAACATCTGCGTTGACCAGACGACTTCCAGGTAAGTTGTCTACAGCCAGACAACTTCCCAAGTAAGTTGTCTGACGAACAGATCTGGAAAAAAATTCGATGTCATACCTTAAATTGGTGAGATAAGTTCCTTAGCATACATAAGGCTTCTCCAAGCACACAGAATCACAAACGAAAGTAACCCACCCAGAATCGTTAGCTTCTATGACTCTATGAACCATAAAAAATATAGAATCAAAATCTTGGGTTTTTTTAGCTCATTGTGGAGAGAAAGTGAGAGATATGTTGTGTTTAGTTCACAAGAATGGAAAAAGAAGAAGGGTAAATCGATTTTGGGAGCATTAAGACCTTCAAATTGGTTGTTCATGGTGGTTGTGGTATTGATGACAATGGCAATCTTGTAATTACTTGAAGATGATGAGGGTGAGAGAGTAAAAATGTCATTTTCGAAGAAAAAAAAAAAAAAAATTGATGGCATTTTCGTAAATTATATGAACTTGTGGGGTGAATAAGGCAAAACCAATTTTCAAAAAAGAAGGAGGTTAGTTTTGTGTTTGACTTTAAGTTATAGGTCAATTCTGCAAAAAGCCCCCAATTTTACTAGATGACGTTTCAAAGTAACTTACATATACTAGAAAACATTCACTAAATATTTTCAGCTTTTGCTAACTCTATTCAACTAACTTTAGGCGATTTCCGGTTTGATTACCTAATCGGTTATTTCATTTTGGCATTCTCTCCTCCACACGTTGTGTGAGAAAATAATTACAGGCCCTTTGGTTACGGTGTTTGGTTAATTATCATTTTCTTTATTTGTTTTTCAAATATCAACTTCCCCAATTTTTTCTCTACACTTTCCTTCTTTTATCCAACCTTTCCAATTTCGGAGCTCTGTAATCCGCTAATTGCCTTTAATCAATGATTTCGCTCAAGATTGTTTCCGAATTTTGTGATATTAATGGCAATTGTTCGTCAATTATGCTAGATCTCCTACCTGCTAACGCTCTTCCCCGCCGCAACTCGTCCTTCGGAACTTTGTTTTTCACCGGAGTGATGGCTGAATCGCTTCACAAAGCAATAAGATCTATGTCGATTGAAGAGGAGGCACCTCTCACGTTGCCAGACGAACCAAGATTTAAGGTGGTTGCAGAGAATGAACTCAGTATTTTAGGTCGTTTGCTGAACCCAGATTATCAGTCTATGGCAAGAATGATTGACTACATGCCGATTGCTTGGAGAGTTTATGACCGTGTTCGTGGTATTGCCTTATCAAGAGACAGATTCCAGTTTGTGTTCCAGAGAGAGAAAGATCTGGTGAGGGTCCTCAAAGACAGACCGTGGTCGTATAACCACTGGGCAATGACGTTGGAACGTTGGACGTCGTCTCCTCCGGAGAAGTTCTTGCAAACTATGGAGCTCTGGATCAGGATCCGACACATCCCTCTGGTATATTTCACAGTGGATACAATGTTCACTTTGGCCTCTGAAGTTGGTAAGGTGGAGGAAATAGCTTATGATCCTAAAGTTTCGCAAACTAAGGATTATATTAGAGCTCTGATTACTTGTGATGTGGACAAGCCGGTGTGGGAACCGAAATTCGCACTGTCGATTTCCGTTTAAATTAGGAAAGTAGGAGAACCCTAATTTCCCAGAGGTCCCGGATATCTGCTAATAACACACGCCAAGCAATCAGAATACGAAACGAGAACAGTAATAAAATAAGAAATCGAAAAAGAGAGCAAGATAGTTCTTATTCCGAATCTGCGTTTGAGCGTTTACAACAAGATATCTTGACATTTATCTTTCCTTGCGAACCAAGCGTAAACCGTCATGCGGCTTACGGGCTGTTGGTTAAGAAATCGTAAGTTGGGCCTCGAGTCATGTCTTAGGTATCTTTGGGCCGTCTTCTGACTCGAAGCGTTTATTACGGTTTCTTTTCGATAAAGAACAAACTTTCCGTGGTTTTTACGGTAAAGTTTGATCGATAACTTAGAATGGTGGGGGGCGTGAAATGGGTTCGCTACGGTCTTCGGGAGATAGCATCGAAGGGTAGTCGAGAATGCATGGACTAATGTCGTATCGACGTTTTGGAAGAGCTCGGTCGCTACGTAGCGACCGAGCTTTGGCTTGAGCTCGGTCGCTACGTAGCGACCGAGCGGAACATGCGTTCGGTTGCTGCGTAGCGACCCTCTTCGAGCTCTTGTCCGATTTTTCATGAATGTGTTTTCTCCGCAAGATTCTTCGTAAAAATAAATCTTTTTCTAAGATTTATTTTTCGTAAAAACGATCATGCCGATTTTTACGGACTTTCAGACATTGATTCCGTCGTGACCGATTTTAACCCCAACAGTTAGCCCCCCAGCTCGTTAGAACCATGAGCTTCTAGCGTGAGGTTTTAGCGAGTGGCTTGGCAAGTTAGGTGAGTTAGGCGGAATTAATGGTCGAAAAGGTTCGTGGTAAGTGGTCTTCTCGCTCTTCTAAGAGTAGAACGCGATAAGATTGGGGCTGTGCTTTATGACGGCTGCCTACGTACCCTTGTTGAAGGGATCAAGCCTTTCGTAGTTCGTCTCTTGAGTTAAGGTTCTTATGACTTGTTTTCCAGCGAGACCTTTACGGTCTAGTTTTTATGTAGCGGTTATCAGGCGTGTTGCTGCTGATGGCATTTTATATGGGTGTAGAAGGAAGACTACGAGTTGTCATCTCGTAATCTAACTCTGTGTGAACTGCTATATCCGTGATCTCTTTCGATAGTTTTCCGCAGTGTGTAAATCTTGCGGGATTTCTGAAGACGCTCATATATTGGCAAAGAGACTAATTTTGGGATCTCGTATCAAGGTTTTTGATACTATGCCTAGAGATGTTAGAGACCAGTGCGCTGGGTTTAGGGAAAGACCTAGGTTTACTCCTGGTTTTAGAGGGTGTGATGACTAATTCGATTTACGTATCCCGTCTCAGTTTCATCTTGATTCCATACCGATTTAAAGTCCGCGATAGGTTCTCGGCTTATACGACTTGTATGGTTGGAACCGAGCATCTCTCCAAGGACAATTTTTAAGCCTCCTGGAAGTGCTGACCAAAAATTTTGGGTTTCTTTTATAGCGCTATTATCCTTGTGTCGAATGTACGAGAGTCATCTCCACGAGATGGCTAAGTCTGTTTAGGACGTTAAGAGTTCGTTGTGATCAGCAACAAACTTAATGGTAAAAAATACCATTTCGAGTCTTCGCGAAGGATATGTTTTGAGAAGATGTTAGTGCGTATGACTGTCTCATCTTCCATAAAGTGTTTTTATCGAGGAAGGAAATTTCGTCGAAGAACAAATCTTCAGGCGTCTGCGACGTCTCGCGAGGCTGAAGATTTGTTATTCTTTTGTATGCCACGTTTCGTGCTTGAAATTTTCGCGGGCTTGAAGATGTTTTGCGATGTTGCAAGGGTTTAGTCTTAGCCCTGCGTTTGAGAAACGTTCCTGTTTGACTGCGGATGTTCGCAGCCAAAATTGTTGTTTCTGTTTGGATGCTAATAATTTGATTTGCGATCGAGGAATTAGGACTGAGGTGTCGCGTAAATTTTTCCATGGGAAGAAGCGTTTTCCTTCATAGTGCTTTGTGAAGCGTTGGCTTACCGAGATCTATTTCGTGCATTTTTTAGGATGTTTCGTATAGCTCTAGAAGCTTTGTTACGAATTTTTTCTTACATGCCGCGTATAATGGGTAAAACGTTGCGGTCTTAAAGTGCATTGTGGAGCGTATTGAACTCGGTCAATTTTCAAAAAGATTAGATCTTCCTTTAACTATTTGGTTGTTAGGACTGAGTTTCGTTACGAAGAATTTATCATATGACTTCCGACTGTAGGCTATACAATAATTATTCTCTTAATAATCACACGACGTTTTTAGACAAATCGTAGATTGTCGTTTAGCCGTTAAGTGATGGAGCTATGGTTTCTCAAATAGTTTGGCTTGGCGTGAGGGATGTGTTCACTCAGATAGCCAAGGATGTTGTAGGTCAAGGATTAGACCATGGTACTTTAACATTTAAGGTCATGTTAGTTTACGATCGTCCTTAAAGGGGATGGCAAATATTGGTTTGGACCTTTAGTGGAAGGCGTAAATGACCGAGGGCCAAAGAGCGCTTGTCGAGATTGATAGGCCAAGTTTGTCAGGGTTATCCATGCTAATATGGCCGATAGTCGTAGAAAACGATTCTCCGCTCTAGGTTTCAGTTATACGACGAATATTTCGTATAATGTGACCTATAGTCTTATGAAAATCGAATCTATTTTGCCTGAGGAAGACGAAGCCCAAGAGGTTTGCTACATAACCAGTGTGGAGTCAGTGGCGGGACGACTGCCTTCTCGGATGTGACCGAGGGAAAAGAAAACAGAAGCCAGCGAGCTGCATGGTTCTTCATAAAGCCTGTTATGTTAACTTTAGAAAGTTTCTTCGTAAGACTTGGTCTGATTATACGAAGGATTTTTCGCGTAAGTAACGAGGACCGGTTTTACGAAGGTTGTACATCGGTGATATGTAAACATATGTTAAAGTAGCGTTGTTTCCGTGGGTTCACGAGAAACGTTTCTGCCGTGATTTCGATCCTAGGTGAAAGTTGCTTGGAGTTACTCATGGAGTGTTACCGAAGTTTATTTCATTACGATCTAGTCGCAGAACGTTTTTCATAGGTTTTATGAAAGGATTCTCATGACACATTCGTTTCTGGAACGAATTGGTCGACCAGAGGTGGATCTAGCCACCATCGGGAGGAAAGCGTCTCTTTGTGCACGATGCTACATCTATTCTCGAGTTTTCTTCGTCACAAATGTTTTCGATGCTTTTCCGTTGCTCACTTGGTACAACGGAAACTGAAAGAAATGCTTTGGTGATTTCTCGTAGAAATTTTTAAACGAAACTGGCTTTCTAAAACTAGAAAGGGCTTCAATACTTTGGCTAATCTTCGAGTTTCAGTTTGATATTGGTATATGTTTTCTGTACGCATGATTGCGACAAGAAATGATGTATAGTCTTTGAGATTATGTTCATGATCGTCTGGATATGTTGCTAGCGTTTAGACGAATTTTAGATTGTCGTTTGCCTATTTGAGACTATTTGCTTTGACAAAATCGTTTTCCTGACTATTTGCCAAAGTTTTTGAAGTTTGGGAGTATACGAGTATAGTATACATACCTACTCCCCCTTTTTTTTTTACGAAAGAAAACAGTTGAACCGATACTTTGAAGGGTTGTGTACGTTTCTTCTTCTAAGGTTTGAAATGATCAATAATCCTGAACGATTTAAAGACGACGCTTGGACTGTGATTTGGTTTGTTTCCACTTTGACGACTTGAAATATGTCGGTTCCGAGAAAATTGCTAGAAATGAATCGGTTTTAAGACGACGTTCATGTCTCTAGTTTTTTCTCTCTTTAGGAAGCGAGCTTGATATGCGTGGCGATTCTTTCTCGATTTTCGGAGAGTTTAGATCGGTTTGCAAGATCTGGCTGAACAGTTATGGAACGATATATCGAGACAAGAAAAATCGCCTAAGACTTAGTTCGCTAGACTATCCACCTAGGTTTTACGTTCCCTAAAGTTCTATGGCAGTCTCAAAGGCGTTTTTAGTTCTTAGTAATTTCCTACGAAAATTCCAAGTCTGATTTCAAAAATTTCAAGTCGGAAATACCTTAGTTCTCTCGAAGACGCAGTTTTGTCTCTTCTCAGTTTTGCTTGCTTATTTCTCCTTCCTCTTCTCGTGTATGTTCGCCATTTTCGATATTGGTCTTTATCCTTTAAACTTGACATTTATCTTCCGAACTTGGCTGTTATCTTCTCCTTAGATACGACGTCAATTTTTATAAAAAGGTTCAACGTAATCGTATAGTTGAGGTGGCTAAGGTGTTAAGTTAACCGTTGCTGTTTTATACGATTAATCTGAATCCAAGCGAGAAAACAAGTTCTTGCGGGTTTTTTTATCGTAAAGTTTCAATGGTAACTCCAATCAAGACGAAACAAGAGACGTTTCGATAGAGATTTGAAGGAGAACACAAAGATGGAGGTAAGGGCGAATAGGAGCAAGCGAAGGAGTTTAGACGAGTCTTACTTGTTTTTGTCGTAAAATCTCAACAGAAACTCCGATTGAAACGAAACGAAAAGCGTTTCGATGAGGATGCAAGAGAGAACCTAAAGGAGGACCTTTCTGACACCTGACAGGTCGCTATGTAGCGAGTGAAGGTCTGACAGGTCGCTACGTAGCGAGTGGAAGCAAGCCAAGAAGAGTCCTACTTGTTTTCGTTGTAAAATCTCAACGGAAACTCCGATTGAGACGAAACGAAAAGCGTTTCGATGAGGATTCAAAATAGAACCTAAAGGAGGACCTTTCTGAGGCCTGACAGGAAGCTATGTAGCGAGTGAAGTTCTGACAGGTCGCTACGTAGCGAGTGGAAGCAAGCCAAGAAGAGTCATACTTGTTTTCGTCGTAAAATCTCAACGGAAACTCCGATTGAGACGAAACGAAAAGCGTTTCGATGAGGATTCAAACGAAAACGCAAAGAAGGACCTTTCTGAGGCCTTGCAGGTCGCTACGTAGCGAGTGGAGAGTTGGCTTGAGCTCGGTCGCTACGTAGCGAGTTTTATCGTGACTTGTTCATGAGCTCAAACCCTCATGACCTTGAGAGTTTATTCACAGGTTTCCCTGAACGTATCACTCCAGAGATGAATGAAGCTTTGTGTAAGGAGATAACAACTGAGGAGATACGCAGAGCCGCTTTCTCAATTCGTGGTAATAGTGCTCCAGGCGAAGACGGTTTCTCTGGTATTTTCTATCAACAGTACTGGCACGTAGTCGGTACTCAGCTGGTCGAAGAGATTCAAGGTTTCTTTCAGAGCTCGATCATCCCTCCAGGCTGGAACCACACGCAGTTGAGCCTACTCCCTAAGATCACAAATCCAACACGGATGGGTGATATGAGACCAATCAGTTTGTGCTCTGTGCAGTACAAGATCATTTCGAAGATACTCTGTGATTGTTTGAAATGCATTCTCCCTGACATTATCTCTGACACTCAAGGAGCCTTCGTTCAAGGTCGCCTCATCTCGGATAACATTGTGATTGCTCATGAGTTAGTACATGGACTGAGGACTAACGCGGCGATCTCCAAAGATTTCATGGCCATCAAGACTGACATGTCCAAGGCCTATGATAGAGTAGAGTGGTGTTTCTTAGAAGAGTTGTTAGAGAATATGGGGTTTGCTCGGAGTTGGATTCGATGGGTTATGGCGTGTATCACAACTGTCTCCTACTCCATTTTGCTCAACGGTAAAGCCCATGGTTTTATTAAACCGGAGCGTGGGATAAGACAAGGTGATCCTTTGTCTCCCTTTCTCTGTATACTTTGTGCTGAAGCTTTAGTGAGCAGACTCAATCATTCTGAAGCAAGTGGTCGCCTCACTGGCATTGGATTGTCTTCCTATGGACCAAGGGTTCATCATCTGCTCTTTGCAGACGATAGTTTACTTATGTGTAAAGCGGACGAACTGGAAAGCAAAGAAGTTGTTGAATGTCTCAAGGCTTATGGAGAGGCGTCGGGCCAGAGGATCAATTTCCAAAAATCTTCTATCATCTTTGGAGCTCAGGTTCCCAACACGGTGAAAGAGCGAGTCAAGCATATATTGAGCATCACAACAGAAGGTGGAGAAGGGACTTACTTGGGCCTTCCAGAGTGTTTCAAAGGGTCTAAAAGAGACCTTCTGAGCTTTATAAGAGAGAAACTGCAAGCTCGGCTTCATGGATGGTTTGCAAAATCACTATCTCTCGGCGGGAGAGAGGTGCTACTCAAATCCATAGCCATGTCGCTTCCTGTATACGCAATGTCCATCTTTAAACTCCCTAAAGATGTGTGTACAAGAATTACTAGCGCCATGACAGAATTCTGGTGGGGTGGAGGTAATGGTAAAAGGAAAATTCCTTGGGTGGCGTGGAAGAAACTGTGTAGGCAAAAGAGAGAAGGTGGCTTGGGTTTTCATGACATCACCAAATTTAATCAATCTCTTTTGGCAAAGCAAGCATGGAGGATCATGAATAACCCCAACTCTCTGGTGGCTCGTGTCCTCAAAAGTAGATACTTTGCAAACAATGATTTCTTGCAAAGCAGTTTAGGCTCGAGGCCGTCATACGCATGGGGAAGCATTTTACATGGTAGAGAGCTGCTGAGCAAAGGTTTGATTAGAGACATTGGTTATGGAAGGAGTTCTAATGTGTGGCACGAGAATTGGATTATTGACCCGATACCAAGGACTCCTAACTACAGACAGGACAGTGTCATTGATCTGACGCTGACAATCTCAGACCTGCTGCTCCCTAACTCATCTGCCTGGGATGCAGCTCTTGTCAGAAGAACGTTTACTAATCATGATACTGAGATCATCCTTCGCCTGAAGCCGAACAGGATGCAGGAAGATGGGTATAAGTGGGGTTTCACAAAAGATGGAATCTACACATCACGGAGTGGCTACAGATTTGTCGACTCTTTTCCTAAGGAAGATGGTAGCACTTCAACTTCTCTTCCTCCCCTGGAGAAATACCTTTGGAAATCTCTGTGGAAGATCCGTGCTCCTCCAAAAATCAAGCATTTCCTTTGGAAAGCTCTCTCTGGGGCTCTAGCGGTCATGGAACGACTTCGTAGTAGAGGTATTCAAGTAGACTCTGCTTGCAAAGTATGTAATGGTGGTATTGAATTGATCTGTCATCTACTTTTTTCTTGCCCTATGGCGAAGGACTCTTGGGAAAGGTCCTCGATCAAACTCCCGGTGGCAGGTTTCTCTCAGAACTCTGTTTTCCTCAATATGTATCATCTCCTGGAAATGAGCAGGAAGTCTCCAAAAGATAGCGATACGATTTCTTTCCCTTTGATACTCTGGCATCTATGGAAGGCGAGAAATAGTCTGGCCTTTGAGAAAATACACTACTCCTCTGTTTCAGTCCTGAGTAAAGCTAGAGCAGAAGCGGCGGTTTGGTTTGAACTTAATACGGCTCAGACTGAGTAGGTACAACACTCAGGAAACGGGACAACAAGTATCATGGCATGGTCGAAACCTCCTTATGGATACTGAAAATGCAATATTGGCGTTTCTTGGCTAAATGCCCAAACTAATTGTGGAGTTGCTTGGATTCTACGTGACAACAAAGGAAAACCAACTCTTCATAGTCGAAGGTCCTTCTCTAACGTAGAGACAAAAAGAGAAGCTGAGCTTATGGCCATTCACTGGGCTGTAAGTGATATGATGAATACCCGCCAGCAGAGGATTCTGTTTGAATCAAATTGTGCTTTGGCAAAGGAAACGTTCCTAAATCCATCTGGATTCTATCAGCATCAGCACATCATGTATGAGACTTCTTCCCGACTCCGTCACTTACAAGATTGGAGTTTCCATCATTGTGTGCAGGAGAGGAATATTGTGGCTCAAGAGGTAGCGAAGAGTGTTACTAACGATCATCGCTATCACTCCTATATAGCAGCAGGCGGACCCTCATGGCTGCAACATAGTATTGAGCTTGAAGCTCGGACGTGAACTGCAGGAACAAGTCACCTATCTCTGAACTTTTTTCAGGCTCGGGAATGTCTATTGACATCTATCCTATGTTGAGCTCAGTGTCTTTTAGTTGTTTCAATTTTTATTTTTCTTTGGGTGATCTGCCAAATTGGCCTTTATGGTCGGTTTTTGTTGTTAGAACCTTATGGTTTCTTTGAAAGTTAATCTAATCAGTGTTAAAAAAAAAATATTAGAAAACATTTATTTTTACGTATTTAATAAAGATATCATTAGTTATTTATTCAACCATAATTTGATCAATAATAAAACAAACTAGATTTTGACCCCTTTTTTCAAAAAGCGGATATATTTTCGGTTGATTATTTAGTCATTAAAACTTTAAAATTATAATGTTTTGCAAAGTGAAGGAATGTATTTTTTAAAACATTTTTATTGATTATTTTTGTACTTGTGCAGGGCTTTAAATTTATCAAAAATATGTTTAGAAAGGATAATTAACTTGTTCATCAATTTTGTATCAATATTATTAAATGGACATTATATACATAACAATTTATTTTAAATATGACTAATAATTATTTATTATCTTATTATCTTAACATTTTGCCAAAATTTCTAATTTAATATTAAAAATAATCAAATGGTTTGTTCTTCATGAAAAAATGAAAAATTAAAATTTAACCAGAGTTGATCTAGTGACATGATAACCCAGAAAGTAATCCAGTTTTAAACATTGGTATATTATATTTTAGAGGTTTTGTTTTTTAAACATTGGTATATTATATTTTAGAGGTTTTGTTTTTAGTCTTAAATTAATACAACAATGTTAGGTTTAGTTATAGCCTATATTACAATGCTAGATCATAGTTTAAAATAAATAAAAAACATTTTATTTTAAATAAAAATATTATTTTACAATATAAACGCTTGATAAAGCTAACATAGATTTACTTAAGATCAAATTATTGTTTCAACATTCATTATGGTCTGTATAATAAATACATAATGACTATATATACTTCAATATAAGGGATCTCCAATTACTATAATAGGCGTTATACATTATATAATAATATTGAAGTTACACGCTATAAACTATAAAGTTCTTATTTCATATTATGTGTTCTTGTCGCTTAATTGTAACTAGAACTTGATCCGCACGACCGTGCGGGTATTTATTTTCTGTTTTTAATTTTTTTGTACTAAATGATGTATTTGTAATATTGGGTTGTATTACATTGGCTAAGTCATAATTATGACCCATGTTCGATCATATAAACAAATCCAACATATATAATTAATTAGACATTTGTCTAAAATATATAAAAATCAATGTTTATGAATTTAAAATATGAAGAAATAGAGAACTATGATTTAATATGCCATAGAAAAAAAATGATAAATTAGTTATAAAATTTTGAAGAAAATACAATGATTATTAAACTTCTATAAAAAATTAACATATAAAAACGGCCAATTAAATTTTGTAAGAAAGTAATGTAAATATTTAAACATTATTAACAACTAACACTATGTACTTATTTCCATTGTTGCCAAATTAGGGAGGGTGTAGATTTTTTAAAGAAAATTTTAAAAAATCACATTTCAATACTATTTAAAGACTGTTCTGCAAGTTAAGGGATAGATACGAATGCGGAAACAAATTAATTAATTTAGGACTCTAAGGTTTTGTCTCCTAATTAGTTGAAATCGTGTGTTTAACTTTCTGGATTTTATTGTTATTAAAAGATTATTATTGTGAAACTGAATGTATGGATTTAAACTTGGTTAAATAGATTCTATTTATATATTTTGTTCAATTTTTTCATATATTGATCTTGTGTGTATATAAATGAACTAAACTTATACGATATTATGTAGAGAAATTTTGATTAATATAAAGAATTCCATTTATTCAACCTTTCATTCGTTCGTTGTTTTGTTTGTACATATTTGCTTTGTTATGCGTTAGGAATAAAATGAATTGAAGAATGTTGGAGTTTTATGATTTCGTAAATTTTTGTGACAACCTCAGTCTCTCTTATAATCACGTAACATAAATTGTTATTGTTCGCGATTTTATTAGATTCATTTAATAAAGCTATGTTATAAGTAGAATGTCAATTTAGAGCTTGATCACGTAAAAATTGCCTACACTTTGACCATGTCATATTTATTTAGCGCTTGATCACGTAGAGCTTAACTACGATTTTATTAGATTCATTAAAATTGTTCACCTAACATAAGTAGTTAAGGTTGGCGATTTTATTAGATTCATTATTTTAGTTTTTTTTACGTCGAACGCCCATTGTATTACTCAAATTTGAGGTAGCCTGGATAACTAGATCAGAATAAAACAACCAATAAAAAATAATTCTATATGGAAGGATCTAGCAGTTTTGGCTAAAAAATCTAAAATCTGATTGATGTAAATAAGTAGAAAAACTAAGGGATATTTTCATTTTGTATTTCTATTTTAATAAGATAGATTACCTAATAAAAATAACTTTTAATATAAAAATTCAATAAATTTTACATTGAAAATTTATCATTTAATTTGAAACAAAAAATTCTAAAACGTAGAATATTTAAAAATGAAGAAGTATATAACAATTATTTTATATTTTTCATTTATAAAAAGGTCGTATTTTGCCACATACTCACAAGAAACGCTGTCTTATCTTTAATTACGCATTCTACTGAAACTTGCTTAACTCACAAGCTTCATATATATGTCAAAAAAACTTTCAAGCTTGATAAAAAAACAGGATTACTCCAAAATAGTGTAATCCATTAATTTTTCTCATAACTGAATTCTTTACTCTAAATTTTATCTTTATAATTACGAAGTTACTCCATTTTAAAAGAAAGCATAAAGTAAGCATTAGAGCTTACAAATGATTGTATGATAAAGTATGTTAAGGAAAATATTTTATAATGTAGTTTAACAGACCAACGGAAAAAAAAACTCTAGACTTTAACAAAATTTGCAATAGTTTTCTCTTTTTTTTGTTAAAATGTTAAATATTATACCAAGTTTTCAATTTTTGACAGAAATTACAAAGACAACAAGTACCGGAATGCATAAACTAAACTAAACAATACAACGAAAAACAACAAAGACAAGAAACCGAAGCGGAAAAGCTAGTCTAACTACCAGCTAAACAGCGGAAACGGGTGAGGGCCAAAAGCAGACCGGAAGGTCGAAGAAGAAGAGACGGTCGCCACGAGCTACCGAGAGATAGGAGCCCTCAAACCTAGAAGCTACAGCTCCTGCAGCTTCCGCAACCCGACGCAACACAAACCAGCACGAAGAATCAACGCACGAACCTACCAAAAACACCAGACAGACGCACCCCCGACGGCACGAGAGAGAGTTCCCACGCGACGATGCCGTCGTTCGAAAGGCAGATCTGAAGAATGCCGTCTCCAAACCCGATCCGTCGTGACCGTCTACACCCATTTAACCGAACCCACATATAGAAGGAGCAGACCGCATAGAAATCCCCCCTCCGGGAACACACCAACAAGAGAATTAGCAGACCGAATGTCCAGTGCCGCATGGAAACTAAAGCACAGCAACCGCCACCGAGGTCAACAAGTCAAGCCGTTCAATAAAAGGGAAGAGAGAGTGGGGCGCAAGGCCACACCGCCGAGAACTCCAAGGAAGTGGGAAGGAAACACCACCGGAAACCGGAATAGATCACGAACGGAGCCAAAATTTTCACAACTCCGGCAACACGCGCCACCACCAGGCGCCGCCGGACCTACCACGCGCTGCCACCACGTGCCTCCACCAACACCACGCGCCGCCACAAGTAAAATCGGGAAATCGAGACGCAGCACGACCACCGACAAACCCACGCGCCTCCACCAGAGACCACCAGAGGAGCTTCAGGAGATAGATCTGAGACTCGCGAGATCTCAGACCTAGACGAAACCACAGCCACGTACACCACCGACTCACCGAGACGCCGGTACACGGAACACGCAGCGCAGCAACGCTTCTCGACGCTAACGCCGCACCACTCGCACAGAAGAACGGCCGAACTCTGGAAAAAAAGTACCGGACGGAAACCCTAGAGCAAGCCGCCGCCGAAGACTAGATAGCACAACCGCCGTCCTCAAGCAGCACTACCACCTAGAAACCGACTAGACAAGCAATAGAAAGACCGGATCTGAACCGGATCTGAGACGCGCTGCACTAAACCCGCCGAAGAAAGAGAAAACAGAAGGACACAACAGAGGGAGAAAACAACACAGACAACGTGAAGAAGAAAAACAAAAGGATGGAGCTCCGGCAGTCGCGAGAAGGACGCGGCGGCGACCGCCGGAGGAGCAAGATCTGAAACGAAGACCTAGAGGAGAGGAGTGGAAAATTCAAGAGGAGAGAGAGAAAAAGAAATTTGCAATAGTTATTCTAAAAGTTGTTAATCTTGTAGTTTTGATCTCGTTTTATTCTTGTTTTCTTCTGCGAAATTATACATTAAAGAAGGTAAACAACATTATACAACATGGTTGTCTCAAGAAGACATGAGAAGAGTCTCATTTATGTGCATATCGCTCCACTAGTTTCATTACTTTCGCTGGATTATATCCCAAGACTTCACCCATTATGCCTCCGCCTCTGAAGATAATACTGGTCGGAACCGTGGTTACGTGGATTTTTTTTGCGATGACTGGCGCCTTGTGAATGTCCATTTTGTAGAATTTAATCCTACCCGCGTATCTAACGTCCAGGTTCTCTAGTCTGAAGTCCATGCAGCGACATTGTTTGCATTCATCGGCTGTGAACTGAACCAGCACTGGGAGTTCATCAGAACTCATCACTAGTGATCTCATTCCGATTCCGTGATATTATGTACTACATACATCAACGGACGACAAAAAAAAAGAGAGTTAAAACTATAGGCTATATAAATCAATGCAAAAAATATAAAATTTGTTATAAGGTACCCGTATGGAGCTTAGCGGAATAGAGCAAGTCCCCGTTATTAGACGGTAGTGATGATGACACTACTGTCTTGATCAAGGGATCTGACTCTGAACACATCCCAACACTAAACCCTAAACACATCAAGCACGCTACCATTACTGCCAAACGGGAAAGAACGTTAATTTTCTCCATCGATACTTTCAGATATCTCTATGTTTGTCTCTGTAGCTGTTTTAATTGTCCTTATGAGAGCAAAGCCCTCTAGTCTACTTTTATAAGAGCACTTCCATCAATGGTATGAGATGATGGTTCTCAAAAAGTGATTAGTGGTTAATTAAACCAAAAGTGATCGATGGAGTTCTAAGAACATCCCCATTAGGGTTCACTTCCCAATCTCACATTTTCCAAAAAAAAAATATTATAATATTTATGGATTCCACTCATTTTATGAACCTGGCTCGCATAGGTGCTTCTTTGTGAATCCGTTTCATCACCGTTTCGCGGGCCCCATGCCACGTGGCCGCTCGCGATTGGCTCGGTTATTTTTACTTATTTTTATTTTTTTTAAATCAAACGAAAAAAAATAAAAATAATAATAATCAATTATGTTACTTTGGGAATCGAGTCCCCCCAAATTTCACTAATGGGGATGCTAGCCATCCAGCAAAGTTTCAAAAGAGAGTTTGAAACTTTATTGGATGGGTATTAGAAACCCATCAGTCACTTTTGCTTTAATTAGCAACTAATCACTTTTAGAACCTCTATCTCATACTACTATATCTCATACTATTGATGGAGGTGCTCTCAGCGCTCTGCATTACATCTCACTTGCACACTACTTTGGTTTAATTATTTAGTAAATAAATGTACACGTTTCATTCTCTTCCACGAAGCTTTTTTTTTTTGATCAACCTTCCACGAAGCTTCTTTAAAGTCGCATCATCAGTGTTATCAACATGAAAAAATCACCACATTTATGTCACTCCTTAATTTTCCTTAATTAAATCATTCTTACCTGTATTTTGTCCGTATCTTATCTATATTATTAAAACTCAAGTACAAAATTGGAGTGTTTGGAGACTTGAATAGGACTATTAAAAAAAATTGGAGTGTTTGGAAACATGGATTGTAGTCTTTTAAAAAAAAACTAATTTTGTTTGGAAACAAGAATAGTAGTATTAAGAAAAAAAGTAATGGACTTATGTTATTAAAAAAAATTAAAAGTACATCATATTATAAGAAACTATCTATCTCAGCCAGTTTTAAAATATACGAAAATGGTTCAATCTAATTGCCTAAAACTTTTATTTTCCAAACTAACCATAAAACAAAATTTAAACTTTATATACATATTTCAAATCAAAATAATAATTCAAAGTTGATTTATATCAAAAAATTGATTAAAATATATATATATATATATATATTCCAAAATGGATTTTTACTAAACTATTTTTCAATAACCATTATACAAAAATGTTGTCAATATATATAAGAAAAATAAAACACATATTTTGAAGTATTTAAACTAATTTAAAAGTATCATTCTTGATGTTTTATATACGTTAAATCTAATTAATATATATATATAAGTATATAAATCTATTTTTAGATAATTCGGGTACCCGAATACTTCGGTTCGGATCAGATTCGGTTCTCTAAATAACAAAATTTTGAATAACTCGAATATTTAATCAATTTATGTTCGGGTTTGGTACTATATTTTTGGATCGGTATCGGTTCTGTTCCTCGGATTCATTTTGCCAAACATTAATAATTACATGAAAAACAAATATCAACATATTTTTCAAAATATAAACCCGCGCAGGTGCGCGGGTCAAAGTCTAGTAAATTATTAAGAGTAGCGTATAGGTCTTGTTTTTACTTACATTGTCTCGTTTTTTCTAATCAGCTAACTTTCATTTCAATTTAAATGTGAGCTTTTTTTGTAACACAAACTTGCCTTAAACTTAAACTTCAGTGTTCAAGGGAGCACATACAATAGATTCATCACACAGGCCCTGCTTAGCCAAGGCATCAGCTTCCCTATTTTTATTTCGAGGAATCCAAGCAAAAGAAATAACTTCAAAGGATGATGCCAAACAACAAGTAAAGTACCCGTTTGATGGTACATGCTTCCCAGAACTGAACCACTCTAGCAAGAATTTTATTCTTATTAATACATTTTCTAAGGTCATCAAAAATCAAGGAAGAAGCTGAAGCAATTATTGTTTAAGTTGTCATATTAATGATTCAAGATAATTGACCAATATTTTGGTCAAGGCTATGACCAGCACTTGACTCTTCATGAGCTCTATGTTATATTGGATTTTGATTTTAATGGCCTTCCGAGAAACGCTAAGTTTCAGGTAGCCAGGCTGGACATGCTGTTTAGATCGATGAGGATGGAACCTGGTTTGAACAACACAGCTCTTTCAATGCATTTATCACATTCTCCTGGATAAGTCACAATCTTACAACCTTATGAATTTGAGGGAGAGATAACATGACAGAGTGAAACCGGGAGCTCTCTCTCTCTCCTCTCTCTCCTCTCTCCACCTTATCTCTTGAGAGTCTTCGACTTGTGCTTGTTTGCCTCCGGTCCGGACGGCGCGTGGCGGCGCGTACCGGCGTCCGGAGGGCTCTGCTTCTAGGTTAGGCTTTCTCGTTTTGCTGCTGCTTCACCTGTCTGTCTCCCCTTCGATATGTGCGGCGTCGTGGGATGCGGTTTGGCGCCGGGGAGTGCTCCGCTGCAGAGGTGCTTCGTCTCAGGTGGTCTCTCTGTTTCTCTGGGACTTCGGCGAGGAGGGCTAGCGGGTGGTGTTAGTTGCAGTCGGCTTTTTTGGGTTGTGCTTCGAGATCGATTTTCAAATCTCAGATCTCGTCTGGCTTCTCTATGTCTATGAGTGGGAGGGACGGAGTGGCTCCTCCGGGTCGTCAGCAGTTCGCTGCTTTGGTCTTGGGAGGCATTCGGCTAGGGATGGCGATTCTTAGCTCTCGTTGTTTCGTCGAGCTCGAGGTCTCTCCCTCTTGGCTCGGTGTGTGCTGGTGGATCTTATTACCACGGCAGTGGGTTGTGGGTTGGAGCACGCAGGTGGTTGGTGCTCGGGCTCAGTGTCCGACTCGCGTAAGGTCTAGCGTGAGTGTTAAAGAGTGGTCGTCTATGCCGTTTCAGTGGCCGCTTGCTATGCCTCCTCACTGTGGACCTAAAATTCGCAGTTCATGCTCTGATATCCTGAGTTGGTTTCTCTCCAAAATCAGCAGTTGTTATGTTATGTCGAATTTGGAAGCGTATCACTTGGGATTGTGCCCTTGTTCTTATTTTCGTCATTGCGTTGGCAAGTGATGGCTCTAACATCACCAATTTTATCTTATCGGTTCCGACAGCTTCGGGCCTGTGGTGGTTCTCGTGTCGTTGACCGCTACGTCTAGAGTTCGGTCTTCACTCACATCCCAGCACCTCACAGGTTTGTTTGAGCTTCATGTGGTGGTGAGTGTGGCAGTTGTGTGCAGGATGGGCTCGGTGTATGGAGTACGGAGATTGCAGTCCTTTTTGCTTGGATCGGCATCCTTTACAGGTCGTATCGGGGCCTAATAAATGCTCGGTTTTGTTGTTGAGGGTAGGAAAGGTCGCTGCTGTTGCTGTTAGTTCATGTAGGCTGGTGCTTCGAAGTTCTCGGCGAGCTGTTCTCAGGTGTGCCATTATCTTTAAGAGCGGATTTATCGGGGAGGCCAAAATTACCGGGTTCCGACTCTCGGTTGAATTTGGTTCATCTTTTTGCGGCAAGCTGTTAGTGCGGATTGGTCGAGCCTCGAGATTGCGGTGCTAGTAGTTGTGTTTGTCTTGCCTTTCATAACTTCATTGAGTCTGTGTTTAGTTTTTTTCTTTTCTCCGCTTCGTGTTAATCCATGTATTTCTGTCAAAAACATAAAACTTGGTAATAATATCTTTACATTTTTACCAAAAAAAAAGTCGCAATCTTACGTGTTAATTAATTCTAGGGTATCTTCAATCCCACTTTATTTTTCACTCTAAAATAGAGTTTAAAATAAAAATGATTCAATGATATTCTTTCTATGCTATAAATGAGTAAAAATTCATCACTCTATTTTCCGCTCTAAAATAAAGTACAATTAGAGTATATCACAACTTTATTATAGAATTATTCTATTTTAGAGTAAAAATAGGATGAACCATTGGAGATGGTCTAAGTACTCAAAATGAGTTTTTTGACATATTCCCTAATATTATAAGCCTCAATATTATCCTCGTAGAAATCTCTTAGCTAAGGGGGATTGATTACCTTGAGATTAGAGATGTAATATATTAAGTGGTGGTGCCAAGAACTGTATTCAAAATACAGAGCATGAAATAATACCCATGAGTTGGAACAGGCAGATATTATAAATTGTATTAGTAAACAACTATGCTGATTTAGCATATTTTTTGGTATTTTAAATTAAATGCGAATACTTTTAGTAGCATATAGTTCCTATAGTAAAAGAAAGTTGTGGACATAAAGTTTTTTTTTTCGTTTTATACAAATCTTCCAAAGATTTAATATACCTATCAAATTGATTTTCCTTTAATAATTTTGATTTATTTTTTTACTAAATTTAATATTATTTACCTTTTATTTTGAAATAAACATTTTTTTAGAAATATTGAAATTTTTTATAATAATAAATGATTTGAAATATTATTCTTGGCGTTTTAAAATAATATGTGGAAATTCTCGATAACTTAAAGCCTCAACTTAGATATATTATAAGTTATTTGTGGATACTTTCAATAGCATATAGCATAAATTTTGAAAATCATGTGTTAAATTTATATAGTTATAACTTTTTGAAAGTAGTGCATTTTAAATTAATTAATATAATTATTAGTGATATTTATGTTAAATTCAAAAATTACCATATGTATCAAGTTAAATTATATCTAATATTTTTATTTTTGTTAGTTTACCATATTTGATATTTATTTTTATTTTATTTTGAAATAAACATTTTTTTGGAAATATTATCATTTTAAAAAAAAATTCAAATTAAAATTTATTATAATATAATTGGTAGTTTTAAAATTTTCTTATGTTATAATCTAATTCAAAGACATTAAAATGATACGAATTTTTATTATAAGAAAATTTTCATTATTATAATGCAATTCTGATATGGATTATCGATTTCAAAATTAATATGAGTTTCTCCTACCATATATCTAAACAGAGTATTTTTCGAAATGGCTTATCTTGGCGACTGGTGACCCATGTTTTGATTAGAGGTCTTATTTTGTTTATATGTTTCAGTTGAAAATTTAAAGATTTTGATCCGTGTTTAACTGTTTTTAAAACGCCAAATTAACTTATGGTTGACAAACTATAATAAAACTATATTTTTTTATTTTTCTATTTTAAAAAATTGTGTATGTTATTTTAGGTGGTATATTCAAATTTTTCTTCCATTTTTAAGTTAGATGAGAAATCATTTATTAGAAATGTTATTTTGTATTTTATTAAAATTCTAAACATATTGCTTCCAATTTTGATTTAAGAATAGAAACTGAACACTTATTTTGGAATGTGTAAAAAAACTAATAGCATATTCTATAGTATCATCTATGGTTTCAAATTTATTTTCATATCATAGAAACTGATATGTGTAAGTTATAATCATATCTAAAACCCACCCAATCATGTTAATTATGAGTACAATATATATTTAAATAAAGGAAATAAAAAAGTAAGTCCGATAGAAGAAAAAAAAAAGCTTACGGACCATATTAGGAAATTTAAAATTTTAAGATATTGACATTTAGTTATTTAAAGAATATTTTTGTTTAAATATTCTAAAGATCTTGTCAAGATATTGTAAGCAATTTAATTTGTTAATGTTTAAATATATTCCAATGACACATTTGTAAATATAAAAACATAAGGGACGTAAAAAAAAACCTTCTGTTTTAATAGTATAGATTTTACAGTTTCAATGGCTTATAGGCTCAACTTTTACATAATATAGATTTTGAAAAATAAGTGGATTTTAATTTTTTTCGACTAAAGCAAAAACATTTGTAGAGAGCTGTCAAACTCTAATCCTTGGGTTTCGCCGTCAATCTTGTCGGAGACCGGATGGCTTCATTAGCATCGGAGCCGGTCTCACATCCAAAGCCCTATTTTGTTTAGTCGGTGTTCGAGATTGTAGTTTGAAGCGCTATGGTTGTTGGAGAGGTTCAAGGGTTTAGATGTGGTCTTCTTCTTCGCTCTGCTGAAGCCGGAGTTTCGGATATAATTGATTGACGGTGGGATGTACTCCCTTCTCTTGCTTTAGTTTGGTTCAGCGTAGTGGCTTTGGCAAGTTGGTTCTAGATTGTGGTTGTGGTACTTCTGCTCCTTCCAAGATTCTTGTCTAGGTTCGTTGTTTGTGTTCGCCTTTGTGATTGGTGTTCGCTGTGGAGGTATGGACAAGATCTTTCTTTAGTCTGTTGCGGATTTAGGTTTGATTTCTGACGAAGCAGTTAACTTGATCTTCAGTTCTTCTCTTGCGAGGACATGAGCATCTTTGTTTTGTAGGTCACTTGGCTGTCTAGCGAGGGTCTGCGTGTAAGACCTGGTGGTCTTCTCTGTCGTTTTCCTGAGTGGTGTTTCAAGTTCCTTCGTACTTGTATCTTAGGTGCAGTGATGGTCTTTGTCCTACAAATTTTGGTTGGTAGTAGCTACTGGTGTTGGTGTTGAATTAGCCTTTTGCTATCATTCATGCCATTTGTTTGTTTTCTACTTTGGCTGATGTTGATCCCTTTAGGGTTGGGAAATGCTCAAGCTTTTGATTTTTAGTTCACCTTCGGTGTTACCGGGTTCTATGGAAAGGTGGCAAGTAGTTTTTGGTTTATCATTCCCAGTTCTAGTGCCACTATCTCTTTTTAGAGGATCAATCTCGTGTTTTAAATCTAAATCTATTGTTGTTGATTAGTACTCCCTATGTTTTATAATAAGTGTCATTCTAGTTTTTTTTCTTGTTACACAAAAAAATGTCACTTTACAATTCCGATGCAAATTATACTTACTTTCAGCTGAAAATTAATTGCAAACTGCATTGGTTTTATAAATAATTTTATTTATCTCAAATATTATTGGTCAAAAAGATGTAATTAATAACAACTTACATATATTTCCGTTACTTTCTTAGTTTGTATGAAAAGTGGCAAAGTGACACTTATTCAGAAACGAAAGAAGGATGTATTCAACTGAGAGTTTCAGTTGATTTGTATTAAAATGACAAATCCACTGTTATTGAATTTGACATTTCTTAAAGTACTCTAAAATCACTGTTATTGAAAATATTTTAAGTTGTGAAGTTTTAAAGTTTTCAGGTGATTTTAGGGTGTTTGAGTAGGATTTCTTAGTTAAAAAAATTTAAACTCAAATCTCATAATTTTAAGTGATATTTTAGAGTAGTTTAACAAAAATCACTTAAATCTCTGCAACTTATTGAAATCATCTAAAACCCCATTAAAAATCAAATCACATCAAATGTTAAATTGAATACATCCCCTAAGGAGGTGTTATTGGTTTATATATTTTGATTGATTTAGAAATCCATATAGTATTTGTAAATCCAAGTAAAATATGCAAATCCGGAAGTTTTTCTTCGGATTTGAGTCTTTGTATTTTTAACTAAAAAATCCAAACAAATCCATTCAAATCCATTATAAAATCAAATATATTAGTAAATCCGTATGATTGAATAACACTTGATTTGATACAGAATTTATGAATCATTAAACCAATAACACATGATTTTAATACAGATTTGAAAATCATAGAACCAATAACACTAGATTTAGTTCGGATTTTCAAATCCATTAAAATACAACAACTAATAACCCCTACTAAATCTCCCTTTTTTGGACTTTTGCTTTCGGGGATTTCTTCATGTTCCACAGGCTTTTATATTCGATCTTGTATCTCTCCTGTGACGTCTAATGTTTAAAGAATTTTAGTATAAAAAAAAAAATTTGAGAAATAAGTAATAAAAAGTCTACAAAAAAAAAGTAATAACTTAAAAGACACATGACAGTCAAACACAAATAAAGAGACTCGAGGCAAGTCCAGAGAGTTACAGGTATTGCTCGACGAATTCTTTCAATCTCTTCGCTGAAAGAGGTCCAATGAAAGAAGCTATATTTTTCTCCATCTTTGAAGATAGTGGTGGTCGGAAGATCCCGTACACTGTATTGATCTGCGATGAATTGACCGTTGATAACATCGACTGTGTAGAACTTGAAGCTCCCTCTATAATCTGAGTCCAGTTGGTCTAATATGAGGCTCATTTGACCACATGATCCGCACCACGTAGCTGTGAACATAATCATCACCGTGACTTTGGACTCCAACACGAGTGAATCCCAGTCGTCTACAGTGATAGAAGGGACTATAACACAATGGATGCAAACAAACAACACATTAAATCTAGATACATATATATATACAGTGATATTTTGCAAATCCTGTGCAGGTCACAAACCTTTGAGATTAACGGAACCAATCAACTCATCAGACCGTGGTGAAGGCACATACGTCTTGATCAAGGCATCTGACTCTGAGCACATCCCAACACTACTAAACCCTAAAAACACAAAGCACTTACGGTTGCTACCAAACGGTACAAAATGCTAGTTTCCTCCATTATCTTTCTCTCTCTCTTTAAGTGTGACTTGCTCTTGCAGGTTTACAAAAGACCTCTTTTTATAAAGCATCTTTAAGGTCAATGACCAATCCTCCAGATCTCAGATCTCTCTCACATAAAGGAAACAGCCTTCAAGGCATTTAGCAAGTTTTCCGAAATAAGCCAATGATTATATAATAATATCAACATGTCCCTCACTCCTTAATCACTATTTTTTCTTGGATCGATGTACCAAACACAAGCTTCCACATTTCTTCAGTATACCATTAGATTACGAAATATAGGTGTAAATTAACTCGTGGTCCAAGAATCAGTTCAAATTACAGAGTAAAAAACAGGGAAGAACCATATCATAAAAAAATAAAAATTAAAAGGAAAAGAGTTCATGCATAAAATGTGAGGGGAAGATGTGTATTTTTGAGGACTAGGACAGGTTTCTTTCACGCATTAAAAGATTCAATCTTTTCAACATCTTCGGGTGTATCAACTCCATGCGCTTCATGGTCCACCTTTATAACCTGTGACAACAACAAAAAATTCAACCTTAGTGCCTTGACTTACAAGTCTCTCTTATAATCTCCGAGTAAAGAGTCTATTCTTTGGGATGATGATATATATATATTATGTTTAATAGTTTAGTTTTAGGTGAAAGAGTTTATCATAATAGTTGGAAAGGGTTCTGTTACCTTCATCTTGTAGCCATTCTCAAGGACTTTGAGCTGCTCTAGATCCTCTTTTAGCTGCAATGGCGTTGGTTGAAGCTCCGAATATACTTTCAGAAACTTGGAATCAAAGCTCTGAAACAACAAAACATGGAGAGTTAGATCATAAAACAGAATATGAGAAACGGGCTGCTCTCACAGTACCTGAATACCAAGATGAAGCATATACGGGAAATCTAGATTGACTCCACCACTCCTAAACCGCAAAAAAAAAAAGAAACGTAAGTGATTACTTGTTACATAGCGTATAATATACACAACCATAGGAACACTAAAGGTTTCCAATACACAGAAGACAAAAACATAAGAGACTACTTGTTCATTTTACCAATACACAGAAGACCAAAGAAAAATTACTTGTTGTAAGGAATCAAGCCTCTGGAGAAATAGATAGCATAGCCACGGTTGTCTACAACACATTAGACTCGGTTAGGGTCAAGCCCGTCTTCTGGTTTCAACGATGTCACGGCTGTGCTAAACACTGCGTCAGGTGCTACCTGAAGTGCTTTGACAACACCGTCAATAATCTCAGGCTCAAAGAGGGGTTCATCGCCTTGAATGTTAACAACCACATCATACTCCTTCTCCAGCTTCTCTAGTGCTTCGTTGCAACGCTCAGTGCCTACGGATTCACCAAACGATGCAGAGCTTAAAAAAGCAAAGAAAACAACAGGGGACTGAAGCAAAATGGTGTAAACAGACCGTTTCTGCAAGACTCTGAAGTCATGATGACATCAGCACCGAATCCACGACAGCAATCCGCGATCCTTTCATCATCGGTGGCCACGACAGATGATCATAGAAGAGATGTTAGATCCATAAAGTAGACATCTTTTTAGAGACGTGAGCCACATTTACCAACGTGATCAAGCGTAGAGGCTAACTTAGACCTCTCCCAAGTTCTCTGTTTTGAAAAAAAATGGGAAGATCCACAGATTGACAAGGTAACAGAACTCGTAAAGGTGGTTACTTTAGATAGACAGAGATAGTGGAGGAACCTGGATCATGGGTTTTCCGAGGATTTGCACGAGGGGCTTGCCCTCGAATCTAGAGGAAGCGTAACGGGCGGGGATGATTCCCACGACCCGGCTCCGGAATTTCCTGGATCGACCCAGATACGCGTGTGCGCCAATCGCCGCAGCAATTGCCGTTCCAGCCAAGATCCCGTGAACAATCCATGTCTTCTGAGAAGATGAAGAACAGAGTGCCATTAGCGTCTTTCACTTTGCTCCGTTGAGGCTTCTCACTTCTCAGTGAAGAAGGGAGAGGAGAGTTCGTTTGCTTTGTTCTCTTAAAAAATAGACCGGTCTGGCCCGGTTTGATTGGATTCAATTTGCTAAATAACATTGATTCTAAACAAAGGTAAAATAAAAATCACAATCACGTAACAAATCAAAATTTGCCATTTGGATTTTATAAAATTTAAGAAACATAATCAATTAAAACAAGATAATTTTTAGAAAAAAACACATCCTATCACCAGTTTCTCAAAATATTCCACGACCCACGATCTTATTTCTTCATCCCCATACTTCTATATCTCCTAAATTTGACAAATAGGGGAGAGATTAAACTGCACGTCAAGTCTTTAACTTTCATTGCTCTCCATGGTCTGTAAGTTTGTAACGCAAGAGAGGTCCTGCTCTCCACTTCTCTTCAACTCGATTCCATGGTCTATTCATATACTCCACGGTTTCAGCTGAAGCTTTCTAGAAAGAAGGGAAGATGAAAAGCTTGAAAGTTGTTAGATTTTCAACTTATAGTTTTCAGGTGAGTTTTAACGTTATGTTGATCATATTTTCATGGGTTGGTTATATTTCTTTGGATAATGGCAATATACACATGATCTCAAACCAGGTTCAGAATAGCTAAAAATAAAATTCATTTTGATTAGGAAAATATGTTACTCGGCTAGATAATTATCCTTCCCTTACTCACCACCTTCACGAAAACTACACCTTTAATCATGTTTGGTTTGGATATAAATCCACGTTATAACTTAATATGAACTCATGTAAAGTCCATTTTCCACATTGACTGCTTTGCTCTTAACTACACAAGAAGAAACATCTCGCACTTGTGCTTTCTGGTTGACTACCTATTAAGCTATTAATTAGTTACTCTATATCATCAAGGAGCTGCAAAACCACATGTGAGTGTCATCGCTAATTCACATGATCATATTTCTTCGGTTATAATGTAAGTGTCAGTAAAGAATATGACTATGATTATGTAAGTGTCAATAACTCTGGTAAGGTTTACTTAGTTCAAGTGTCAATTAGGAACATATTTTTCGCAATGTCATTTCAGTTAGTATTTACTCAATGTTTTAGTCATTTATGTAATTTAGATTTTAAAAATATAGCAGTATACATTAAATAGTAAAGATCACCTATTCTCAAACTAAAGTATAAATAATTTTGATTACTTAAATTATTTTTCATTGTTATGGACTGATTTGTTTTCAAAGAATTATGTTTACATGCCGACTTTTACTGTTTTTAATGATTTAACTAATTTGTAAGATTATTTAGATGTTGAATGAATTACTTGATGTAAGAAGCCAAAGACATATATTGCATACATCATGTTAATAAGAAGAAAAATGTACCGAAAGAAAGAGCAAGACATAAGTAAATTAAGAAAACTTCAAACTACCATTTTATCTAAAACTAAATAATTTATAACAAACGAAAGACAAGTTAGCATATTGGTTCAGACTTCATCATAAGTCTCTTCCAACCACACGTTATGTTCCCCTGTAATGAAGTTTAACAAGATTTTAATGTTGTAAAAAAAGAATTTATAACAATGTAACTTTCTTATATGTTTGTGGTTAATTGATAAATATGTTAATGTTTTTATAGATAAATGTGTTTATATTTTGTAAAGATAAATGTTTTACTGTTTTTATATTTATTTGTATTTTCTTTGGCTAAGTTTTATACATGTAACTTTTAGTTATGTGTATATAATTTGGTTTTATTTACAGCAAAAAAAATTGATTATATTATCTCAGTGCTACGCACTGGGTCAACACTAGTTAGTAATAAATCACGAGAAATACCTTCGATAGCACTCAAAAAGTTTTTGTCACAAATTTAAATTCTAAAGATCAAAATATTTTATTAAAGAGGTAAATATACATTTATACCCCTAGGATTAACTAATCCAAATTTTAGGATTTAAAGTTAAGGGATGGAGATTTGGGATTGAGGTTTAAAATTTTATAAAATAAAAAATAAATATTTAAAATTTGAAATAAAAAATTTTAAAAATAGTTTCAAAAAGTATTTTCGAATTACAAAAAAAAATTGAAAAAAAAAAATTAAAAAAAAATTCGAAAAAAAAGAAATTTCAAAAAAGAAAAATTTTATAAAAAAGTTTGAATTTGAAAACATATAAACTAAAACTATATAAAAAAAAAAAAATTTTATATACCTAGGGTATTAGTGTCATTTTACCTATTAAATAAAACATTTTGGTCATTTTCTTCCTTGTGATCTATTTTGTGACCAAAACTTGAAAATATCTATTTAAGATAATTTTCCATTAATAATTCAAAATATGTGATAAAATTTGGACAAATCTCCAAAATAGCACATTTCTAAGTTTATATCACAAAAATAGCACTCAAAAACTAAAATGACCAAAATAGCATTTTATCTTTTGAAAATTTTAATTTTTTTATTTTTCAAAATTTGAAATCTTATCCCCAAAACCTCATTTCTCAACTCTAAACCCTAAACCCTAAACTCTAAACCCTAAACCCTAAACCCTAAACTCTAAACCCTAAACCCTAAACCCTAAACCCTAAATCCTAAATCCCACCCTTTAACTCTAAACCCTAAGTTTGTGACTTTTGATAAAACATTAAATGCTATTTTTGTGACTTTTGACCTTAATTGCTAGTTTGGAAACAAAAACTTGATTTAATGGTATTTTTGTCTTTTTCTCGTAAATTTTTGAAGATATTGGTTTAAAAACTATATATTTATATATATATATATAATAAAAGAAAAAAAAAATCAGTTCCGTTGTTGTTTTCAAAACCGAAAAGACTATTTGTCATTTAAAAATATATATGGATCATATTTAAGTTCGTTAGTGTTATTATCTTCCTAATTGTTTCGTATAATTTTGAGATACATAAATAAGTAAATACTTATAAATCAAATAACATAAGGTTGACAAATAACAAAACAAACAAATTTTCGATATCATGTTCATATATTTTATTTCGGTATTGGGTTCGGATTGAGTTATATCAAAATTCTGAAATCTAAAAATCTTTTTAAAAATATCTACACAAATGTATTTTAAAATATATTAAAATATATGAAATATTCAGAAAAATACCTATAAATTTGAACACAATTTTTTTATATCGTTTCAGATATATAACATAATACCTAAATAACCTAACCGTTAAGCTCCCATTCACCTACTTTTTAAATCTGGTTACTCAGTAAAGTAGAAACAGCAACCAAATTATTAGTACCTATAAGTATAATCAATTCTTGTGTTTTGATTTGAAATCTCTCTACTTTGTCAATGAAATCATAAACGTAAAACTAAAACCTAGTTCTTTTTTTTTCAAAAAGAAAACCTAAATTAATAATTATAAACCACTTGTTCACATAGTAAAGATATAAAAAAAACGATAAAGAAAAAAAAGAGTCACGATTTCTCTACTCCGTCCGTGTTAGATGAGAGGTAGCGTCCAATATTCGAGAGAAGTTTTTTGATGTTACCACCAAATAACCAACAACAACAAAACAATAAATATAAAGACTCAACCTGTTGACAGAAATTAAAAATAAAATAAATTAAAATCTAAAAGTAATCAATCAGATATTGAATGCTAATAACACATACGACTGGAAAAGAAAATGAAAAAAAAAAATCATCAACTTAAAATGATGAGTAATAAATCATAAGAAGATGAGTTCCTTCTTCTGCTTGGAGATGATTAATGAAACAAAATAGTTGGACTTGGCTCACCTCGATGATCTGCTTCTCTTACAGTTTGACTTGTTACTGCTCTCTGCGTTAGGTGGTGGTTTCAGTTTATCGTCGAGCTCCTTCACTCCTAACTTAACCAACTCTTCCACAACTGTCTTCATAAAGGTAGCCACTTCGGTCCTAAACTTCATGGACCCACTCTCGCTACTTTCTTCAATGTCTTGAACACCGCCTTTAACTATAGAACCAACAGGAGCTCCATCTATATAAGCATTGCTCGCTTTCACTATATCGTGAGCCCGCTCAAAGTAATGGCTACGAACAAACTCTTCAAAGTGCTGCACATTTCATCACACAGCACAGTTTAATAATAAAAATCCAAGAAACACACAGTTTTTTACTAGATTATTTTACCTTGGGTGGTTTTCTCATGCTGTAAACCATTGTCCTCAACGACAAAACGTATACGTTCTCACTGTAAAATTTGGAATGAGCCTCGCCTGATGGAGTCCCCTTGGTCCTCCCGTAGGCAGGTTCGTTAAAGTAAGGCTTTTGATTCAAGATGAGTGCTTGGATTGAGACGAGAAGCTGTAACATTGTGGACTCCTGTGGTAGCCATTGCTCCCTAGCGTTACCATTCCAGGTACCGAGAAGACTCAAGCATACTTTACCACAGTTGTATAGATTTGGGTTGATTCTAAGCCCACCAGAATGGTAATGAACCATCTGTCACCAACAAAATCAAAAGTCATCATCAGAAGAAAAGAAAAAAAAAACAGAAGACATGTTGAGAAAGTAGTTCTTGAGGACATTACTGGTGGCACTGAAGGATAGGTGTCAGGGAAGTGAATGTCGAAAAAGAAAACACCGTCATGGTAAGGAGTCCCCTCTGCTCCAACAATTACAGCTCTCATAAGATCCATTCTTGATTCACAGGCTCTCACAGATATTGCCTCTGTTTGCAACCAAAAAAAAAAAGTGAATAATGTAGCAAGCATTGATCTGCATAAGTATATACACTAACCTGGCAAATCATTCTCAAGAATCTTCCAGTCTGCTTGAACCTTTTTCACCCAAGTCCTTGAGTGCTGATAAGATAAAAAGAGAGAGGCAGCTAAATATCAAAAGTAGTAACAATTAGTAAAACATTAATCCTATAGAATGTTAATAACCATCACCTGCTTTGAAGCGTTCCCCTGAGAAGCATAGTGATGTTGTGAGAAATTATCAACAGTGTCAAATCTTTTAAAGTCCCGCAGAAAGTTAGCCTGGGCTGAAGAAACAACAACCTCCACAGCAGCTCTAGGACGAGAAGAGCTAGCGGAAGCGTCACGATTAAAAGGTCTAGAACTGCTTCTTCTTGATCTCTTGCTGCTAGAACTCGGAAACCCCCAAGGGTGAGTAGTAGACATCACCACTTCTTCATCAGCCAAATGATCATAAAAGGAGCCGTCTTGTATAGACTTCCCTTTGTTCTTCTTATCGACAAGGTTAGCATTGTTGTTATTACTAACAAGACCACCATTGCGAAACTCATAGTGTTCCACATCGATCACTTCAGGAATTCCAGCCTACAACAAGATCAACCACCCTAAACGTGAGTAACCAAAACCCACATAAACCCTAAAACACACAAGATGATCATCACGCAATCAACGAAGCCGTAATGAGGACAAAAAGTTCACATTTTGTTCCAGGTAAATCAGTAGAATTGAGCACAGTTAAACCGATAAAAGGAGAGAAAAGATGGAACCTTTCTAGGTTTACGAGTTCTCGAACCAGAAGGGAACAGAGGAGGAGCGATCTCCACCACGTCAGGCTCCATTGACGAAAGATTGATTCTTTCTTCTGTTTCACAACTAGACAGAGAAGCCTCTCGCGATTGTATAATCTTTGTTGGGTCTCTTCACATTCACTCGTGCCTCAGTATATATACTACACACCACCCTAACAGAGTAAAGATTTCTCTCAATCTCTTTGTAAGAAAAATCTTTACAAAATTTAACATTTTTAATTATTAATTTCCATTTTTGAGTTTATTGTTTAAAGTCGAATAAGACTTCAACTATGGTCTCTGCTCATGGACCCCATCTAAAACCACACAGTTTCTTTTCACAATTTGCATACGTGGACAGAGGCCATTGATATTTGGTCGTTGGGTATGTGATAAGCTAGCTGTTCCATTGGGGTTTGTGCAGAAGAAGAGTAGAAGCCAGAAGAAGAGAAGTGGCTGAGTAAAGCATGAGAGTGAGAAGAGACTCCTTGTGAGAAGGAGGGTTTGAATAAAGGATAAGTATTATTAGATGATGCTATGTTGTTTTGGTATTTCATCTCTATTAAAGAGGGAGTGTCCCTTATGGAAAACTTTATCAAATGATCAATTAACAAATTAATACTCTCTCTTATCTCTTCTCTCTCCTTCTTGTTACGAAGATAAGCACCAGCTTATCATTGGTATCAGAGCCAGGTTATATCTGCTGGAGTGTCCCTTATGGAAACCTTATCAAATGATCAATTAACAAATTAATACTCTCTCTTATCTCTTCTCTCTCCTTCTTGTTACGAAGATAAGCACCAGCTTATCATTGGTATCAGAGCCAGGTTATATCTGCTGGAGTTACAAGCTTTATTTGATAATGAGGAAGTAACAGATAAAACTCCAGTGGAAATTCCCGCTATCAAGAAGCTGTTGAAGAAGTACCACTCAGTCTTCAACATGCCACAGGGCTTACCTCCCAAGAGAACACGAGAGCATGCGATCACATTACAGGAGGGAACTTCACCTATCAATATCCGACCCTATCGATACTCCCATCTACAGAAGAACGAGATTGAGAAGCTAGTGCGGGAGATGTTGCAAGCTGGGATAATCCAACCCAGCATCAGTCCCTTTTCGAGTCCCGTACTCTTAGTGAAGAAGAAAGATGGAGGGGTGAGATTCTGCGTGGATTACAGGGCTGTTAACAAGAGCACGATACCTGATCGTTACCCAATTCCGGTCATTGAAGAGTTGTTGGACGAATTAGCAGGAGCGTCGATCTTCTCCAAGTTAGACCTCAAGTCATGTTACCACCAGATAAGGGTTAAGGAGAGTGATGTGGGTAAGACAGCTTTCAAGACGCATGAAGGTCATTATGAGTTCTTAGTGATGCCGTTCGGCCTCACTAACGCACCGGCGACTTTTCAATCTGTAATGAACGAAATATTCAAGCCATATCTGAGGAAGTTCGTCTTAGTGTTCTTCGACGACATCTTAGTATACAGTTGTGATGAGAAGGAACACCAGAAGCATCTGAAGATTGTGTTACAAATCTTGAAGGAACACAGCTTCTATGCGAACGAAAAGAAGTGTGCCTTTGCACAGAGGGAGGTAGCTTATCTGGGCCATGTGATATCAAAAGAAGGAGTATCAGCTGACCCAGAGAAGATAGAAGCAATGAGAAGCTGGGCAGTACCCAAGAATGTTACGGCTTTGCGTGGGTTTCTTGGCTTGACTGGATACTACCGGAGATTTGTATTGAGTTATGGAAAGATTGCACGGCCTCTAACAGATTTGCTTAAAAAAGAAGGGTTTTGTTGGTCAGAGGCAGCTCAGAAGGCTTTCGCTAAGCTAAAGGAAGCAATGTGCAAGTTACCAGTATTGAGGCTTCCGAATTTCACTAAGCCTTTTGTAGTAGAAACTGATGCTTCAGGAGTTGGCATTGGTGCGGTTTTATCTCAAGATGACAGACCAATCGCGTATATCAGTAAGGGATTCTCTAGCAAGGGTCGTGTGAAGTCGGTTTACGAGAGAGAGCTACTGGCCATAGTGTTTGCGTCACCAAATGGAGACATTATCTGACGGGGCATCAGTTCACAATTCGAACTGATCAGAAGAGTCTGAGGCACTTGCTAGAACAGAAAGCGGTCACGGTGGAACAACAGAAATGGGCTTCTAAGTTGTTGGGATTGAATTACACGATTGAGTACAGGCCTGGCAAGGAAAATAGAGTGGCTGACGCACTATCAAGACGAGTAGAGCTCACTGAGTTCAAAGAGTTTCAGCTGACAGCACCATTGTCAATTGATATGGAGGAATTGGCATTGCAAGTGGAGCGAGATGAGGCTTTACAAGCCATCATTAAGGGCGTTGGAAAGGGTGAACCAGAGTTTGACGGTTATCATGTGAAGGAGGGTGTTCTGTTTAAAGATCGACGTTTGGTGATTCCCACCAGTTCACCTTTCATACCTACGTTGCTGAGCCAATTTCATGCGAGTGCGATAGGAGGGCATGAAGGGGTTCTTAAAACTTTTAAGAGAATGGCGAGAGAGGTTTATTGGAAAGGGATGAGAAGTGATGTGACTGCGTTTATAAAGGCTTGTGAAGTTTGTCAGAGGAACAAGTATTCGACCTTGTCGCCGGCGGGGTTACTTTCTCCGTTACCAATACCGGAGCAGGTTTGGTCTGATATAAGTCTGGATTTTGTGGAAGGATTACCAAGTTCAAAGGGGTTCGAGGTGATATTGGTTGTGGTCGACAGATTGACTAAGTATGCTCACTTCATACCATTGAAGCATCCGTTTACGGCGAAGTCTGTGGCAGGAGTTTTTGTGAAAGAGGTGATTAAACTACATGGGTTTCCTGAGACTATGGTATCTGATAGAGACAAGGTCTTCTTGAGCAAATTCTGGTCAGCTCTCTTTCAGAGTCAGGGAACTGCATTGCACAAGAGTACCGCTTACCATCCGCAATCTGATGGCCAAACAGAAGTGGTCAATAGGTGTTTGGAGGCGTATTTGAGGTGTTTCGCATGGCGTAAGCCTTCGTCTTGGAGTCAGTGGCTTCCTTGGGCGGAGTATTGGTACAATACATCACACCATTCTTCGTTCAATACCACACCGTTCCGTGCTTTGTATGGGAGAGATCCTCCAAGATTGTTGAGGTTTGGGGATATACCGTCAGCGACTGCAGAGGTAGAGGAGCTGATTCTGAATCGAGATGTATTGTTGCAGGAGTTGCGAGACAATTTGGTGACAGCGCAAGCGAGAATGCACGCTTCGGCGAACAAGCATCGCAGAGCTGTTGAGTTTGAAGTTGGAGACTGGGTCTATCTGAAGTTACGGCCTTATAGACAAACAACGGTGGCGATGCGTAAGGCAGAGAAGCTGGCACCTCGGTTCTTTGGGCCATATCTCATCGAGAAGCGTGTGGGAAAAGTAGCTTACAAGTTGGCTCTACCTGCGCATAGTCAAATCCACTCAGTCTTTCATGTCTCTCAACTGAAGCAAGCGGTTGAGCCGTAGGCCAGAGTTCAGGAACTTCCGTTGATCCTGTCTTCTTCATTTGAGTGGAACACGGAACCTGAAGAAGTGTTGAGCATAAGGAGATCGGAAGTAAGCAAACAAGCGGAGGTGTTAATCAAATGGAGAGGTCTGCCTGAGTTTGAGAGTACATGGGAGCCTATCAAGGTGATAACAGAGCAGTATCCAGAGTTCCAGCTTGAGGACAAGCTGAGTCTTCTTTGGGGGGGGGGGGGGGGGGGGTATTGATAAGCTAGCTGTTCCATTGGCGTTTGTGCAGAAGAAGAGTAGAAGCCAGAAGAAGAGAAGTGGCTGAGTAAAGCATGAGAGTGAGAAGAGAAGTGGCTGAGTAAAGCATGAGAGTGAGAAGAGACTCCTTGTGAGAAGGAGGGTTTGAATAAAGGATAAGTATTATTAGATGATGCTATGTCGTTTTGGTATTTCATCTCTATTAAAGGGGGAGTGTCCCTTATGGAAAACCTTATCAAATGATCAATTAACAAATTAATACTCTCTCTTATCTCTTCTCTCTCCTTCTTGTTACGAAGATAAGCACCAGCTTATCAGTATGCCAAGTTGGGAACTAGTTTTATACTCCTTATGTTCCTGAAAGTAAAAATTTTTATTTCTAAAATGTTCACCTTTATTAAGAATTCAATAAGTATTTATAATTTAATTTTTATTTTACTTTATTATACACTAGATAAGGCCCGTGCGTTGCAACGGGTTATGTTTGATGTTTTAGTAAAAACATAAATATAATAAATCATTTTATTATAGATTGAGATTTTTTTTTTGTTTGCATAAGTTGTGAGATATTTATTTTATAATTACAAACTCATTTACATACTTAAATTCCAATTAGTATTTGTATTTATAATCATGGTGCATAGGTAAATTGTTATCAATTTTGTATTTAAGGCTAGAGAAAACACTCATACCTAAAAATTTAAACCAAACTCAACCAAAGTAAAAATTAAAATGAAAAAATTGAAAGCTAAATAAAGTCAATCTAGTTAGTGACAATATTATACATGAAATTACCAAAAATACTACATTCTTCATACCACTTTTATTCTCACTTTTAAAAAGAAAAAAGCACTTATAATCCTAAGGTTAACTAATCTAGACTAAGGGTTTAGAATTGAGGGGTGGGGTAGGTTTTAGGAATATGAAATTTATGATTCTAATAAATATATAAATAAATACTTAATTTTTTAAATTTTTTTTATGTTAACTAAATATAGTTAACTCATTTAAGTTAACATAAATATATATATATATATATATATATTAACTAATATTGAGCTTCATAAAATTCATTATTCATTTAAGAATTTTTAACTAAGCAACCATCATCATAGCTGAAACTAATAGAAATAATAAAAATAGTATATTAAATTTTCTTCAACTAACTAGAGTTACCTAATAAAATAAACATCCGAATTTTTTTCATTAGAATTTAGTTTAGAAGATGCTGATAAAAAATTTACACCTTGATATCTCTTGATAAAAGACTTTCATGATAATAAAAATATTATCACATTTCACAGCGCGATATATATCTTCAAATAGTTATACTTGTCCAGCTCATAATGTTGCTTGTATTTCAATTTCACTATATAGAATAGAGTTTTTGTAAAAAAAAAACTGAAATTGCTTAATGGAATTGGACTAATTATTAATAGAGAAAAAGTGCTACGGTTATTTATAGAAAAATACCTCCTTAACAATTAGGTTAGAGTAACTCTTCAGAGAACGGGTGTAGTCTGACTATGAACATCAGCTTTTTAATATTATTGATATATCAATTACACATCTGTAACAAAAAAAAGATATATATATATATGCATGAATATTATCATCTAATTAATAGTGTCGACAAAAAAAAATATATATATATCATCTAATTAATATTTTTTTGTATCTTTAAGTTGAGCAAAATCTTTGTAGTTGAAATCGAATTTTTTTCAGAGAGTATTTGAGGTAATGGTTGTTTCACACATATGCAGTTGTTATTCTCTCAATCACTCTTATCTGAAATTTATGATCGGAGCCTTTATAGTTCTTACTGCAATTTTGCACGTTATAAATAGAAGATATCGATAATAATTCCTTCACATAGTTTATCTCCAAGCTTTTCAAGAAGAGAATGATGCACACAACCTTGATTGTATTTTTCTATATAATAAAAAATCAATTTGAATAAAATGTTATAAAAGATTTTTTAAAAGTTTACCTTTATTGAGTATGAGATATTCCTTCCTATACGTTCATTATTTTTTTTTTTCAAATTTCCTACATTTTAATATTTTTAAATGATTTAGTGTTAAATAACCTTATGAATTCATTGTTTTCTTGATAATGCATGATAGCAAATTAAGTAACAATTTTAGTTAGAAAATATTAAATATACTTTTTTCAAACATAGTGTTATTGTAAGACGTGTCTAGTTAACCTTTTGACTAAACTCTGATGACAATCAAAATCATAACAATTGTTGTTGATTTTAAAATTATTATCTAACTCGCATAACTATAATAAACTGTTTATACTGTTTTGATCAATCATTGTTGACGTAACATAACAAATTGATGTGGACATTGACTTACTATGACAAAAAAACCAATTTTATATCGTCTATAAGAAATAACACATAATTGTGTCAGTAACTTACGTACAACAACATCATATTTTATGATAATTGTGACAGTCTTTACTCTCTAGTAAGAATAAAGGTAAAAAAATTTAAAGCTATATAAAAAAAACACACCTAATTTTTTTCTGGTATTAGAGAGTTTCTGATTTTAATCAATTATGTTTGATGACAAAATACATGAGAGTTTAATCTTATATATAGATGTGAATAGTTGTAATCCTTTCAATTACAAAAAAAAAATTGTAATCTTTTTGGATTATGATTTCTTAAACATAAAATTTACTATTTAAATAAGAAAGTTTATTATTATATGAAAATATTTGAAATACTTGTTTTACATTTTTGTTTAGATTTGAAGAAAAAATAAAAATACAATTAAACAGTCTTTAACAATTTTATTTTGTAGAAGATTTGATAAAAGGATAATTACTATCAAACATATTTTTACAATTATATTTTCTTTATGATTTTATAGAAAACGAAAATTAGTATTAAGTAAATTATTATACATATTGTTTTGTTTAAGAATTATCAAAAGGAAAAAAATAGAAAAAGAAAATTATTGTCAACTAAAAACTATCAAATAATCTTTTGCTATTAACTTTGTTTAGGATTTTAAAAAATGAAAATTACTATTAAATAATTCTTGCATTATTATCTTATTATACTTATATTATTAATTATGATATATTAAGCAATTATGTTTGGTGACAAAATATAGGAGAATTTAATCTTATATATAGATGTGAATAACTGTAATCCTTTCAGTTACAAAAAAAATTGTAATCCTTTTTGGATTATGATTTCTTAAACAGAAAATTTACTATTTAAATAATAGAGTCTATTATTATATGAACATATTTGAAATACTGATTTTAATTTTTTTTTAGATTTGAAGAAAAAAAATAAAACTATAATTAAACACTCTTTAACAATTTTGTCTTGTAGAGGGTTTTATAAACGGATAATTACTATCAAACAAATTTTCACAATTATACTTTTTTTTAGAAAACAAAAATTAGAATTAAGTAAATTATCTTACATATTTTATTAGGAATTGTAAAAAGGAAACAAAATTAGAAAAATGAAATTATCGTCAACTAAAAAAACTATCAAATAATCTTTTGCTATTATATTTATTTAGTATTTAAAAATGATTTTACAAAAGGAAAATTATTATTAAGTAAATTATTAAACATATATTTTGTTTAGGAATTGTAAAAAGGAAATTCTTGTCAACTAAAAACCATCAAATAATTTTTTGCTATTATTATCTTTGTTTAGTATTTTAAAAAAGGGAAAATTACCATTAAACAATTTTTTTGCGTTATTATCTTATTATATTTATATTATTAATTATGATAGATTTTAACACATGTCATCATCTTAAATTTTTAATTGCCATGTGTCATCGTCATGTTAATTAGCAACTTTGAAGAACCAAACTTTATATAATAAGAAATCAAGTATGTTTGGTGACAAAATATAGGAGAATTTAATCTTATATATAGATGTGAATAATTGTAATCCTTTCAGTTACAAAAAAAAATTGTAATCCATTTTGGATTATGATTTCTTAAACAGAAAATTTACTATTTAAATAATATAGTCTATTATTATATGAAAATATTTGAAATACTTATTTTACATTTTTTTAGATTTGAAGAAAAAAAATAAAACTACAATTAAACACTCTTTAACAATTTTGTCTTGTAGAGGATTTTATAAATGGATAACTACTATCAAACAAATTTTCACAATTATACTTTTTTTTAGAAAACGAAAATTAGAATTAAGTAAATTATCTTACATATTTTATTAGGAATTGTAAAAAGGAAAACAAAATTAGAAATATGAAATTATCGTCAACTAAAAAAACTATCAAATAATCTTTTGCTATTATCTTTATTTAGTATTTAAAAATGATTTTACAAAAGGAAAATTATTATTAAGTAAATTATTATACATATATTTTGTTTAGGAATTGTAAAAAGGAAATTATTGTCAACTAAAAACCATCAAATAATCTTTTGCTATTATTATCTTTGTTTAGTATTTTTAAAAAGAGAAAATTACCATTAAATAATTTTTTTTGTGTTATTATCTTATTATATTTATATTATTAATTATGATAGATTTTAACACATGTCATCATCTTAAATTTTTAATTGTCATGTGTCATCGTCATGTTAATTAGCAACTTTGAAGAACCAAAATTTATATAATAAAATTTTCCAATAATTTTTCATCAATAAAATTTAATCAATTCAAATATTTTCATTTAATGTTTCTTAAAAATATAAAAATTACCTTAAACATATAAAAAAATCTATCTTTGTGGTACAAGTAAAAAATCTAAAACATCTTACTTTTGGGAACGGAGGGAGGGAGTAATAAATTTAGGGTATCTAAAATTGAGTTTTGGAAAAAGAGGCTAACGAATTTTTTGATAAGTTAACATCATTGTTCACGTTGAATTTTTTAAAGTTGAAATTAGCCCAATCAACTTAAACTTCAAGGTTTTTAGAGCTGAAAAATTTTCGTGGTTAGTTTGGCTAATCTAATCTATTAAAAGAGAGTCATATTTGAAAATTACCTTGGCATGATTTTTTTTTGGACCTATCGAAAATGTTGGAACTTATCTGTTAATTAACATTTATATTATTTCTACGTATCCTTAATCTATGAATATTAAATATATACCTTAATATTTGCTAATAACTGTTATCCTATATTAAAGCATCGATGCTTTAAAGCAAGATTCATAATTTAGAACTATACTTGCCATATCTCATTTGTTGGAGCTATCGATTTATGTTCTTCTTGACATATGTTTTGCATTTGTATATGTTTCAAACTTTTTTCAATTAATGTTAATCAGCTCAGCATCCATTAATAGACTTATATTTCTTCAACTAATTTTAACATCATATTAATAGTTTAATTTTAAAATTAATTACTGATATATATATATATATGTTAACAATAAAAAAATAATAGCATAATGGAAATATATTTATAGGGCAATTCTCCTAAATAGACAATTTTCAAGTTTTGATCACAAAAATAGACCACAAGGAGGAAAATGACCAAAATGTTTAATAGATAAAAAGACCCTAATACCCTAGATATATATAAAAATAATAAATAACATAAATAAATAAAATAAATAATTTTTTTAATAGTTTTAGATTATATGTTTTTAAATTCGTACTTTTTTATAATTTTTTTTAAAAAAAAAATTGAATTTTTATTTTATTTTTTGAAACTATTTTTAAAATTTTTATTTTTAAATTTTTAATATTTATTTTTTATTTTATAAAATTTTAAATCTCAATCCTAAATTTCACCAATTAACTCTAAACCTAAGGTTTGGATTAGTTAACCCTAGGGGTATAAATGTATATTTACCTCTTTAATTAAACATTTTGGTCATTCTGATCCCTAGAATCTATATTTGTAGCATAAACTTTTTTAGTGATATCCTAGTGTATTTCCCATATTTATATGTATATTTTCTTAATATTCATATATTTTCTTAGGAATGATATTGTTTATATGAATATTGTTTATTTGTTTCTGTTATGAAAATATCACATATGAGTAAATTTAGGATATTTAGGTAAGTTTCTAATCTAATCTATTAACTTAAGGTCCAATTTTTATCACCATTAACAAGTCATAGTAAGACCATTTAAAGAATTAGTTAATATGATATATTTGATTATTTACATTAATAATAAACAAACTATAAATTTGAATTTTATTATTTTTAGTTATAACAAAAATTTTTGAGAAAGAAGCTAACAAAATTTTATTTAAAATTTAAAATATTTTTATAAAATAACATTTTAATTAATTTCGTAATTAGTAATATATTATTGTTTTAAATCAAGGTTAACTAAAATTTTATTATAGAATAAGAAAATAGAAATTATATATTTTTAATAAATTCTATAATTATATTATGAATTATATAAAAATAAAAGTGTTATATGAATTAAATATGACAAAATTATATTAAATAGGTAAATTCTATAATTCTTTAAATTGTTTCATTTAAATAAATTATCACTTATCATTAAAATGAGTTAAAATTTGTAAACTATATAATATTTATATATAAAAATAAATTTATTAACATATGTTAAAATTTTATATCTATAACTATATATTATCTTTTATTTATATCAACAAAATATAATAGTATATAATAACCTTTAGTTCATATAATATTTTTAAAATATGGTGTAAGAAAACTATGAAATTTTAGTAATTTATTTAAAATATTAATGACAAATCCAATTTTAATGATAAATTATTATTTATTTCAATTATAAGGAATATGTTGAAAACATTTAGAAACTATTACCAAAAATTCAAATATTTGTTTTATAAAATAATGTATTAATGTAATAACAAAAACAAATTCATAATTCATGTAATCTTCTAAACTCAAAAATAGTAGTGTATTTTTCAAAGTTTTCTTGAAAATAAATAAAATTTTAAAAATAAATATTCAATCTCAAAATGATAATATTTCAAATTTTACAAAAGATAAAATCATTGATAATAAAGAATAACTTTTTGAAATGAACCACGAAAAAACAAACTATACATGTTGAAAAAATTAAAGTAATCTAATATTTTGAAATCTTTATGAAAAATGAAAATACAAATTAATATTATAATATCCAGAATTATCATATACCAATAAAAGTTTCTAAAATAATATGATAGGTGATACTATGTACAAAATTTACTAAAATAATAGGGCTATATTATTTAAACAAAACAATGTTTCTACTTATAAAATCCTGTAAAATACTAAAATAATATATGTTAAAGTATATTTTCTAAAACACAACATGTAAATATAAATTATCTTAAACATATTTCTTTTCTATAATATAAATAAATTTTAAAATGTATTATAGCAAAATGTATAAATTAAAGAAAACACATATTTTGAAGGAGGTTATTTATTTGAGTATTTCATATTGTTATTTTATTTTTCCTAACTCGAAAATATATTAATAAGTAATAAAAATTAATAATAAAGTAAAATGTACTAAACAAATCACTATATATTAATAACGCCGAATAATAAATATAAATAATAATATTATAGAGTTACACAATATAATACTAAAATAAAAATTATATATTTTAAAAATTATTATAATATCAAATACATTTATAAAATAAAAAAATATCCGCACAAACGTGCGGGTTAAAATTTAGTTTAAAATATTTAGGGGTTTTAATGACCTTCTTCCCAGATTTACGGATATAGTTTTTTTTCTGAAAATAATATAATTTGTTTTTCCTTTCTGGATATTCACATAAAAGATTGATATATTCTTCAACAAAATCAAACAAAATTGACACAACTGATCAAAATTACAAAACAACGGTTGTTCGAAGTGTTATCTTCCACTTTTATGTTCATATTTTTTTTATAAAAAAAAAAAATTTAAGTGAAACTAGAGCTTTAAATGTATTATCAGCAGTTATTCTACCAATTATAACTTCAGTACCAAACTTTGAAGAGTACATACAATTATAATTTTTTTTTTGAACTTAAAAGGGTTAAACCCGGATTTATTAAAGACACAGACCTAATTTCGGGTGGGAAGTGCAACCCATGGATGGATCATCTCTCGAGTATTCAAATGGATCGTAAGCAGAGACTCATATCCGCGTGGCCACATGTAGAGCTAATAATTTCGCACTAGAAAAGAGTCGATCACTGGCTTAAACCAACATGGCAACTCTTCCACTATTGGAAACCACTGACCACCACCACGTGGTTACAATTATAATTTTAGTACCAAAAATTTGAAATTTGTTCAATCTTTCACTTGTGAATATATTAAATTAACATCTAATGGTTTCATAATACCAGGAAAAAATCAGTGAGCACCACTAAGAAGAAAAACAGAGCGCCAACGACTGAATAAAATCAAAAGCAACGAAAAGCTTCACTATGTATAGTTATGTCTCTCATAGACTTATCCTTCAGCTTTTTGCCGCATAGATTGCATGATCAAATGCATAATCAATCCTACAAATAACCAAATAGATATTGATTCTCCAAGAAGCTATACTTTAGAAAATGCAGAACACAAACAAAACTTGAGAGAACATATCTCTGACATCAAAAGAAGCAAAACCCAGAAACAAAATTTGAGAAGACGATAACGGAGTATGAACTACTAATAAAACCCAGATTCTTAATTATATAATTATATAATAAAATACCATTACATAATGCAGTCTCTGCTCGAAAGAGCAATACAATACCAAACACAAACCGATTTCAACACAAAGACTTTAAAACAAAGAGAAACACACTGCAATAAACCCAATTAGATTCACGCACAAACTCCTTTCTACCAGAAAAAGGAGTAAAACTGCGTTATTAGGGCTGTTCCGATATTCAATATAATAGCATTTTTAACTTCAGCTTAGGTACCCAAAAACACAAATATAATAACCCCCCAAACCTTTTTTTCAGACAAAGAACATAACGTTCTCAAGCTCCTTGTGCAACTTGAATATTGCTTTGTCCTCCAAGGTCAGAGCAGAAAGTGAATCGGCCGGTGGGGGAGGCGCTCCTCGTGGCTGCCTAATGTTCTTCTCCCGTGAACTCGCCTCGTGGTACATTCTTCCTCTAAATGCGACCATGTCCGCATAGTAGACTGGAGGAACGAGAGACACAGGTTTGGTGCAGCGAGTGAAAGTGAAGCACATGTCGAAGATAAGCTTCTGCATCTGATCTGAAGTGAAGTCGAGTTCGTCCCAAAGGGCATAATAATGAGTGGGCTTGCTTGTCCCTATGCCTCCATGGTGACTGCAGAGGTAGAAATCGTACTCAAACGGGTGGATGACTTTGGTATCGACCACCGTACCTGAAGGAACATTTCCCTTGTCACTTGCGTCATTGGGTGTAGCAGGGAAGAAACGGGTTTGATGACGTTTCTGCGCCACGATTACAGTAATCTTGGGGAAGTAGTTGTTCCTCCCAAAAGTAAGCTTCACATCAAGCAACTCACTATTAAGAACCATGTCGAACTGACCATCACTGACACCATCACGGAAGATAACGATCTTGTTAGGCCGTTTCTTTGTGGCCTGAAAATGAGCTTTAACAAGCTCAAGGCACGTGTCACCAAATCCTTCAATCTCCTCTTTCCGGCGAGGCTGTGCAATGACTCTAGCTGCGTAACGGTTAGCTTCAGGCCAGTTTAGAGTGCCCACAACAGCAACAATGGAGGGGCTCGTCTGGTCTCGAGCAGCAGGATGGTTGACGTCAGCACCAATGAACATGACCTCGTCCTCTCTTTTGAAGAAAGAGTAGCCAGTATCCATCAGCTCAACATTACTTCCGCCAACTTTTGCATTGATCTTGAGGGCGAGATTTGCCCGATACTGGTCACCTCCTCTGTTGGCGGAATTGGTCAAGAAACACTGAGTCACCAGACCAAGCTTGGTCTCGGCTATCCATTTGAGAGTCTTGTAGCCATCAACCCTCGCAGACATAGCACACAGAACAAGAGTTGGGCGAGCCCCACCATGCTTATGACTAGCCTCGTCAATCACTTGTCGAAGCAAATCCTCGAGAGCATTAGCTTTAGAAAGCAAATCCATTCTTGCTGATTTGAAAATGATGGGATCCTCCAGCTGCATCCCAAGTGTCCCACAACGATTAATAAGGAGGCCCACAAAGTCGTTAGCCATCCTGGAGTTGGTGTTCCTCTCAAAGGCAGTGAAGTCAAGAACAGCCCAATGCTTGACTACTGAACCCCTCGTGACTCCCTTCTTCATAAGGTTCCATTGATTGTTACGTCCCGGTTCCTCACGGACAGGTTTGCCTCTCTCTGCCAACTTCAACGCCGGAGCCTTGAGAACACGACCTACCACAGGTGTCATCTTTGTATCGACTTTCATTCCAAAGTTGCCAATAATCTCTCCACCGCTAGGACCAGCACTGGACTCTATCATCTTGAGTATATTCCTCTGCCTTTGCTGTGGATTCACTAGTGACAGCGTTTTCAACCACAAGGCTGAATCTCTATCCAAGCCTTCCTTTGGGTAAATCTGTCCTTCAACCAAAATGCACAGCTCCATGGGCACCAAGTTTTGCCGTCCGTTTTTACCCAAATCCAGGCAAGGAATGTTCTTGTGAACAATGTCTTTTCCATACTTAATCCTGAAATACTCAACAATAGACGTCTTCCTCGGCGGCTCATTCCCCGTTTCATCGATTAGCTCGAATCCTTCGTCTTTAGTGTCTTTCCTACTCAGCCCTACAATGGTGAGTTTCTGTTTGTTCTTCCGGTGAGTGACAGTGACTTTCAACCCAGTCAATTCCATTTCCACATCGCGTCTGTTGAACTGACGCTGCACATCAGACCAGCCAAAGTAATGTTTCAGATACTCGATGACAGACATGGACTTCCGGAACGCCAACACCGAGTAGTCCAAGCACAAGGATAAACCTTGCGCTGTCGGCTTCAGAGCATGTTTGTATCCTCTGGCAGCTGCAAGACCGAAGCCTAAGTCATCATCCCTCTCAGTCTCGCGGGTGAAGAAGCTTTTACCGACGGTTATCATACACTTCGAAGGATGCTCCTTCATCACAACATCCATCCCTTGCAGTACATCACGAGGGTTGAGAGACGAGCCCCCTGTCATGTACTCTTTCAGGTCACGGAGCTTGAGCTCATTCACCTGCTTGATGGTGAACGTATAGCTTCGAGCTCTCGTCTCTTCCGTCTTGGGAAAATCCACCTTATACGAACCAGTAGGCAGTTGCGCTGCGCTGAAGATATTCTTCTGACCATCATAGGCAGTCATGTCGAGTGGAAACTCGCCGGGATTGTCGGTGAACAGCTTGTCCCTGACCATACAAAGCTCGAACCTTGATATCTTCTTAGAGGAAATTTCTCGTTTGATGTCAACATCGTAATGCTTTATGACACTTTCGGGATCAATGTGCACTCGGAAGTGGTTGACAAAGAGGTTTACACGACGAACAGCAACAACACCGCCTTTATCAGGACGTCTCATTGGTACTTTCCTCTCGGTAGAAGCAACTTGAACCTTCTTCTCCGAAGAAGAAGAAGAAGAAGAAGCTTCCGGATTCGTCATTTCAGGACCTGTCAAATTAAAAAAACATGAAACTGATTGTTAATCAAAGAAACATTAAGCAAAAGCTATTGACTAATTCAAATAGAAACGGTTAATGTAAATCACGTTCCAATCATTGATACAGGAACCGTGTAAAAATTGCTATAAATTAGGTTTTATTTGTGCATACCACGAGCCGTTTCAGAAACTGACACGGTTGACGGAGAAGAAGGCGGGACCGCCGCCGCCGCCGTATCAGAAAAAATCTGTGGCTTACGACCCCACGCGCCTCTCCCGACGCCTCCTGGTTGACTCACTTGAGCCTGTGGCGGTTGTTGGACCGCCTGCGGTGGAGGCTGCTGCTGCGACTGCGTTCCACGGCCACCGTGACCCGGCGGTGGTCCCCACTGGCTCTGGCTTCGGACTTCCTGTTGATTCCGATCGTATCCGCCACCACTCCCACCGGAACTCTGTCCACGATTTCCAAAATCGCCGCCGCGAGCACCATAACCACGCCCGCGATCTCCGCCGCCGCGAGAACCATAGCCACGACCTCGATCTCCGCCAGCTCCATAACCACGACCGCGATCTCCGCCGCCGCCGCCGCCAGCACCATAACCACGACCACTGCCGTCACCACGGCCTCCGCCGCCTCTGCCACGGCCATCACCTCCACGACCTCCACGGTAACCACCTCTCTCCATGTTGATTGGATCTGATCGGGAGAAACTCGGAACGATTTGATTAATAGAGGAAACTTTCTTATGTGATTGCTTTTAACTTGTGAACTAACTGAATCCGAGAGAGAGAGGTCTTTGGTCTTTTTATAAAGGAACAAGGAAAAGTGGTATGTGACAGAAGTTAGTTTAGCTTACTTAGCTCGTAAGGAGTAGGACTTCTCAACGTTCGCGAATGTTCCTCGACAAAAAGTAAAACAAAAAGTTAAGGTAGTACAACCGTCTTTAACTTTTCTTACTTAACTAAAACTTTTTTTTTGAAAAAAAAAGACGACTTGAACAGTGGGCTTACTTAACGAAAACTTTTACTTATCATATATCGTTTTAACAAAAACAAAATTGGTTTCTCATATAAATAGTTTTAAAATTTCAATACAACTTTCATTTATATATATATATATATTAAACTATCTATATTTTAGTTTAAAATTTTGCATTGAACAAGTATTAAGAACTTAAGCTTCGATCGGTGACTACTACATGAATGGAAAAAATGAATAAAATGAAAAAAAAAAAATTCGTTTGAGGAATTGACAAAAAAAAAAAAAAAGAATTTTTGTTCATTTTGTTCCATATCAAAATTGTAGAGAAATATTTTTCTTTATAAATTCATTAATCTTTGAAGAATTTAGAAGAAAAGTGTGGGACCTACCAACTAATAATTTGATAAAAAATTCAATCTAATTGGTATAATTTTTGAGCAACAAATTCAACATAATTTTTTTCTTCAACATGGTCACCAATCGAAGCCTTAGTATTATAATTTTGAAATTTGCATTGAATTTTCAAAAAGAATTATTAATTAATAAAAATATTAAGAGTATCATACTAAAAGTTTTGTTATTAATAGTTTAAAAAATGTGTTCAAAATATTTATGATCATAAAACCATATTATTAGGAAGTTTCATTTAATAGACATTCATACTAAAAATATACTATATATATATATATATATATGTTAATATTATTTAAATTTAATTACATACAATATAAAATAGAGAAAATAATTATTTAAATTTATTTATCCAAAATGATTGTAAATAAACAAAATTGATTTCTTGTGTCAATTTAGTTATATACATAACAGTTCAATAGTTTTTCAATATATTTATTAATTTGTTTCATGATATGAAAAAACGTTAAACAAATAATAAAACTTAAAATAGTTTTTATATAAAATGTTCATTTAACAAAAAGTGCAGATTTTACACTAGTAATAATATTAAATTACATTTATTAATTTGTGGATGTATACTTGAGCTAAGAAACTATATTTTGTTCAAAAGACCATTTATCAATTCCAATATAAAAGACATATTCCATTAAGAGTATTTTATTGAATATTTTTTTGTTGTATTAAAAAAAATATTAATTTTAATTAATAAATATCTCTAATACTAAAAGGAAATATATGGGATAGAAATAACCACATCAATGTAGAAATTCCAGTCAATTAGGTTAAACAAACTATTTACTCCTTCGTCTCTTCCGTTTTATCTCTCCTTCGTCTCTTCCGTGTCTTCTTTCTCTACAGGAAGATATCTTTCACCAATTACAAACTATTTACTCCTTTTTTTTTTGTCAAACAAACTATTTACTCCTTATTTAGTTTTTTTTTTGTCGGCAAACTTTTTATTATAGAATAGAAAATGTTACGTATTGTTTTTCCAGCTTACAATAGTTTAATGACACACTATATATCGATTTTTCTAGCAACCCTCCATCTTCTACTCCTCGTTATATACAACCGAAAGATTCATAACATTTCATTTATTAGTTTTTCTTTTAAATATTCTACTAGGTTAAGACATGCGGTGTAGACTATCATTATATTATCAATACTACATAATATTTCATGAAATATGATTTATATATATACTAGGTGGATGCCCGCGATTTCGCAGATTTGAATGTTTTGTAAGAATATATTTATTATAATTTTTCAAATTAAAATATGATTTTATCATTATGTGTTTTTTATTAAATATTTTTCTAAGAATGATTGTTTTTTAAAAAGGATAAATAAGACTATTTTAAATACTTTTTGATATTTTGTAATGATAATTGTACTAAAATTAGTTATATATAATATTCATGATTCAGTTTTTAATAAAATTAATTAAGTTTTGAATGTATAATACTGAAACTTTTGAAATATTTTATATAGTTTAGAAATACTTGATTCCTAAAAATTATTTTATGAAGCATTATATATATTATATAAATCACGTATTTAATTACCATAAATTATTTTTGTGCAATATATTTAGGTCGTTTGGATAATGATTATAAAACTGGTTCTAGAACTGATTTTCTTACTCATAAAATAAAACAAATTAAAATCATTAACAAATCAAATTAAAATATTATTTCTCAAACTCTCTATATGATCGACACCTAACAAAAAAAATAATTAAGTGATTTTTCATTTAATATAAAATGAAATTTCAAAATAGTTTTTATAAATTAATTCATAAGCTTGTATAAAAGACTTAAAACCTCTTATCATAATTTAAAACATATGATAATCTAAGATAAATGATTTTATAAATATATTTATAATTTTTATAAATGATTTATAAAGTTTGTATGAATTTTATTAGACATTAATAGTTATTATAATACTTTATATACAAATATAAGGCTTTATAGAATAATATAAAATCAAAATATCAATTTTAATAAAAAAATTGTTTATCATTTTATGTAGTTTACAAATATAAAAAAATGATCAAACATTATTGTTCTTTCTATAGTTTCAACAAATAGTTACCATAAATAATTATTTGTAATATTATATAGATTTTTGGCAAGTGATATTAATTGTTTATAGACTTTTTTAAAATCTAATAAAAAAGATAAATAAAAATTAAAAATTATCGATCAATTAATTTATAACGTTTTTTTAAAGATTTCATAAATGATCGACACATAAGCAAAAATCTCTTAGGTGATTTCTCAATTAATATATAGTAGGATAGTAGGATGAGATTTTAAAAATATATTTTATAAATTAATTTATAAACTCTTATAGATGACTTACAAACTCTTATGATAATTTAAAATATACAATAAGCCAAGATAAAAAAATTGATAAACAATTTTATATATGTTTTATAAAACATGTAATATGAACTTCAGAAAATGTTAATAGTTATTATGATAATTTATATAAAATATAATGCTTTTAAGTAAGAATACAAATTCATTATCCTCCTATATAATTCATTTTATATAATTCATTATGTAAATACAAAACTATTTTACTTATTTTATATAGTTTATAAATATTAAAAATAATTGATTAAACATTATTAATATTTCTATAATTTCAACAGTTAGTTATCATTAGTTATTATCTGCAATATTCTATAGATTATTCGGTAAGTGATATTAATTTCTTATAAGCTTACCATTAATTTTAGATCTAACTAAAATAAATAAAAATTAAAAATCATCGACCAATCAAATTATAACAACTTCTTGAAACTTTGCCCGTTATCGACACATAAGCGAAAGTCACTTAAGTGTTTTCTCATTTAATATATAGGATGAATTTTATTTATATAAATGAAATATATGATTTTATAAAGAATTTTAAACTTACTAAAATTGATTTCAGAAAATATGATTAATATATTTGATTTTTTTTTTAAAAAACATTATTAATAATTTATAAAGCATTTGTAGATTTTAAAAGATTTTAATAGTTATTATAAAATTATACGCGAATATAATTCATTATTTAAAATATAAAACTTTTTTACTTATTTTATATAAATATTTGTTCATTATATTATATAGTTTATAAATATTAAAAAATAATTGATCAAACATTATTAATCTTTTTATAATTTCAAAAGTTAGTTACCATAAGTTATTATCTACAATATTCTATAGATTATTTGGTAAGTGATATTATTTGCTTATAAACTTAGCGTTAATTTTATATCTAATTAAAATAAATAAAAATTAAAAATCATCGACCAATCAAATTATAACAATTTCTTGAAACTTCACCACTGATTGACACATAAGCGAAAATCACTTAAGTGACTTCTCATTTAATATTCAGGGGATCACAATACTAAAAGGGAGATAATCTCCAATTCTAGCCTGTCCACGTCAACATAAATAATCCTCCAATCAGAACATTTCGTTTTCAGGCTGGGCTTAAATTTTTTTCTGAATTGACTTATGCGTGTGGGCTTCTTTTGATTTGGGATTGGCCTTTTAGATCATCTAATAATTAGAACTAGGTCTATGACGCGGAGCTGAAGTCGCGTGTCTCTTCTCGCCTCCTCTACCACTTCGTCTTCTCTCTTCTCCTCTGCCACTCAGTCCGTGAGTGGAATAAACGAAGTATTCTTCAATAATCCAAACAATCAACCTCCAGAGTTTCAAGCTCCATCTACTGCTAACGTGGAGCATAACTTATATGAAACTGGTAGAATATCTTCCAGCCGCACTGCTTCTACTGATCACTATCGTCAAGATCCAAGACTTTCTGGTTAGTTTTTTTTCATAAAAAAAACTTTTTGTTTAATGTTTGTTCTATCTGTGTTGAAGCGTTAGATGTAACAAATCGTTTCTTCTTTTATACATGAGATAAGAATGGTGGCAGAGAACACAGACCCTCATCCAGGTTATGTGGATTCATCTCCATACGAAACAGAATTTGCTGATGCTACGACTGCTGCACATGCAGCTGCTGAATCTGCTGAAAGAGTGAGTTTTGCTGCACGTGCAGCTTCTGAGCTTTCAAGTAAAAAAAGGATGAGGATGACGATGCAGAGTTCCACAGAGTCGCCGAACTCATCCTCTTATGATAATATAAGAAACGAACCTTCACATAGACATAGTAGCTCAAATGTGCAAAGCGGAGGTTTTGTTAAAAGAAGAAATGCCAAGAAGCATTTATAGGGAAGAAGAATATCAATTTACTACCAGGGCAGAGCTTTCTAAGAAAAATGTTGATGAACAATCAGAAAATGCTTCATGGAAGAGAGGTCATTCTCGAGATAACTCATTGGAGATGAGGCAGAGCGAAGCAGCAGCCAATTAAAGATGATGTCAACGATAGCTGTTCAGAAGATGTTCAGCTCAAGAAACAGTCAAGCTTGGCTTCATCGAGTTCACACACAAGCTATGTTTCTGATGACAATAACATCATCTTTGAGGATAAACGATTTCAGAGCACTGTTGAAGATACAGAGAGAAAGAGTCATGGTCATGATGTTGCTCCAGTCATGGTCACGGTTGATAAAAGTATATTATCAGTTTTTGTTTTATGTTGCCTTAGTAGATTATTTATGGATTGAGTTTGAATTTATGAACCTTTATAAATATTTTATAAATGATTTTAAACATTTTTAAATGATTTATAATGTCAGTTTTAATTTTGGAAATTTAAAGTAATTATGAAAATGATTTTCTCTTAAAGATAAATTTAAATAATGATATCAAATTTGGGGTAAAAGCTAAAATTAAAATTCTCTCGGAAATCATAACATACATTTGTTTCTCCAAAAATTCTAAAAAGGGATGTTCATGTCTAATTGGAGCTTCTAATGTTTATTCCTTCCATATATTTAAATTTATTTTTTCAAAAGAAATTTTGGTTCATACACTATTATGCGTTGTATTTAATTAGAAAACAGTTTATCCATAATTGTGTTTCAATTTACAGAACTCCAACGCCAAATAAGACTTATTTACTATAATGTTATCAAAATTATATTAGAACAAATTTACAAAAACAACATCTACACTTTCTAAGAAAAGTTTTTTTTTTTGGTTTACCCAGAAGGCGTAGGTTCACCAGCCAATTATAGCATGTCATATCATATTTAATTTTTTTAGAAAAAGCAAATTAACAAAAATTTGCTAAGTTGTATTGTGTTTTTTAAATTAAAAAAAGTAAAAATAAATTAAAAAATAGTACTAGCTGCAAAAAATGAGTTTTTTTTTAAAACATTATTAACGTTGTCAATAAAATTACACTAAATCCTAAAGTCTAACCATTAAACCCTAAACCATTGGGTAAATCATAAACTCTAAATCATAAACACTAAACAATAAATCCTAAACACTAAATCCTAAACGCCGTCATTAAAACTCTAATCTTAGCCCTAAACCCTAGGATTTAAGATTTACCCTATAGTTTAGGGTTTACCCAAGGGTTTAGAGTTTACCCAAGGATTTAGGGTTTACCCAAAGATTAAGGGTTTACCCAAGGGTTTAGAATTTACCCAAAAATGTAAGGTTTAGTTTTTAGGGTTTAAAGTTTAGGATTTAGGGTTTATTGTTTTGATGACTGCGTTAACAATGGTTAAAAAAAATTTGTACTATTTTTATTTATTTTTACTTTTTTTTTTTATTTTAAAAACATAATATAATTTGGCGAATTCTTATTATTTTGTTTCTTTTTATTCAACTACTGAATATGAGCTCGCAGACTTTTATTGGTAGGTGAATAAATAATTTTTCTAAAAAATATCAAAGTATAGATCAATAATTTTTCTATATTTAAATTATTGGTCACTAACAATAGTATTACTACATCACTTCCAATAAATATTAATATTATTTTATAATTTAATATTTTTATGATTTAATAATGCATAGACAAATTTTAAATGGTTATCAATCATCGATTTTATAAAATTTACGTAAAACAATAATAATAAATGCATGTGCATTATTGAACAAATTTTTTTGTTCTGATGTGTTTTACTTATATGAAATTTTGATCCTTAAAATGTTTCAAATCTTATACAGAAGTAAAGTTTGCCAAACATAATAAAAGAAAAGTAATTCAAACTATCTTCCTAATTTTACTGTGAAAGTCAGGTTACTCTTTTTCATTTCATATAATAGAAACTTATTTGAGACTAATATAAATAAAATTTTAAAACGAGAAATAAAATTTTAAAACTAAATTTCCTCATTTATACAAAAGATTTACCATGAAAGTAAAAATATAAAGTTGCAATTGATGATCAAATAAACACAATTAATCTTAAATTAAGATGATAATTTGCATGTGATAAAATGTGAAAAAAAGTATATTATCCACGCGTAGCGCGGAAAAATGATCTAGTTATAATAAAGTTAGCTTGTGTCCCTCTTCCTTGCGCCAGCTCAGCAGAGGTTGTTCCTAATTACGACATGTGGCAGCTCCTGAATCTGCAGCTTTTGTTTCGTTAATGAATTTATATGGACTCGTCTATTTCGAAAGCCTGAAAGTTTTCTTTGTTTTATTTGGTTGAGCCCATTATTATATCTCCGCCCCAGATTTCTTTTAGGGTTTTCTTAGCGCATTCTCTTTGTTACTCAGCCCCGTAAACATTCAGATTTAGATGGCCATGATTTCTGATAAAAAAAAATTGAAACGTTTTTCTCTCTTTAACTCCACCATTAATCCAATCATTAAACTACACCCACCTTCTCTTCCCACTCCGTCTCATTTATTCACCCTTCTTTCTTCCATGATTAAGACCATCTCCGACCTATCTCTATAATAGAGATATTTAAAATAGAGTCAAAAATAGAGGAATGCTATATTTATTTCTATAAATAGAGAAATGATATTTTTTTCCTTAAATGCTCCAAGAAGCTACACCGACCCTAGCTTCAGTTAATTCATCACTTTCTTTTTTTTTTTTTTTTTGACGAAAATTCATCACTTTCTTCCTCTCAAACATTATGATGATGACGCTTGCGGCATCTGTTTCGTGCCTTTCACTTTCCAGAACCGCCACTGTAAGATTCTATATTCGATCATGGGTTTTATCATCTCCTTCTCCCTTTGCCTTCAAATCTTGAAATTTGGGATTATTGGATTTTGCTTTAACTCTTGTCCTAGATTGTTTGATTATCTCTGTGCTATTTCTTTTGGCGGATTCTGAACTTGCTCATTTGTTCTTGAACCATCCTTGAAAGCATCAAAAGGGATGATTATGACAATGCCAATGTTGTTATTTTACCCATATTCCAATGTGTCATATTCTGATTGGTTTTTCCTTTTCAGGTTACAAGTTGCAAGCATGAATATCACCTTAAGCGCGACATTGAATGGTCCTCACATTCTATCCTTTTTTTCATCTTATTTATCTCAGTTTAGAGTTGAATATTTATCAGTGAATGATTTGTAATTTGGGTTTACATAGGTCACAGAGGAGCAGAGAGTGTTCTATTTGCTGGCAACTGTTTGTCCTCAAAGATCCTGCTAGGACCATTTACTTACTTGCTTCATCAGGTTCCCTTTGTCAAACTCTAATCCCTGTAACAAAAATCTGTGGTTTAGGTGCTAAAAGACTCCAACTTTAACGGTGCAAAAGATTGTATCAATCAGGTGAACCAATGAATGTAATATATATATATATTTTGGAAACCAGAGTATTACCATGTTTACTATAATAATATATTTTTTTCTTTTGTATACAGTTCATCAAGTCCTGAGACGTGAACTAGACATGGTGGAGAATGAAAAGAAAGAATGCATCTCCAACTTCTCCAAGGTCAGTATCTTTCGTTCAGTTTTTAAAAACATATAAATGTTTAACAAGTTGACGGTCTCGGGAAGCTATGCTCTATGTACAGATAGCACATAATCCCATCTTCTTCCACAGCCCTTTCACGGTTGGATTGTGGAAAATATTCATAGGGAACCAGCTAGACATCAACCCATCATCGGCCAGTGAAAAAATCTTCATACTACAACTCTTCACGTATAATATGTGGAGAGAACATAACTGCAGGACTTTCAGACAAACTTCCTCTTCGGAGCGAGCGATCAATGAAGGACAAGCTTCTCTCCATTCCGGCTACGTCGTCTACAGCTCACTCTATGCTCGAGATCTAATTCTGCTTCATTGCACTTTTCAACTAAGGATGCTCACCTCACTCTCAGTCTGTTTTCCATCTTCTTTGTTGACAATACTGCTATGTTTCATCAGACTTGTCTGTTTTTCATCTTCTTCTAATAAATTACTTGCAACAAACTCTGTAAATTTTTGAAAATTTGGTGTGAATCTCTAACATGTTTTCAACAAAAAAAGAGAGCAATGTATTACAAAATGAGAGGCGATTCTGACTCAGTTTGACTCGGAACGAATCCTCAGTACCACTCTACTCGCCATGGTAGCAGAAGCCACTTTGAGTAATCATGTCATTGACTTAGGCTCCTATTTATTTATGTTTTTTCTCGAGTGAGTCGGCGAGTTTATTGAGCTGAGTATACACGGTAGTGAATACAGACGAATTGGCCGTGAAAGGTGGTGCGTCGAGTCCGTCCCGAGTCCAAATTCGTGGAAGTCAAGGAAAAATGTGATATATATTGCTGTGATATATAATCAGGGGAAAATGTGATATATAGTGCTGTTGATTCTGTCTCTTCCCAGTTCAGTTAAATTGTAAAAAATTTAACTATCAATTAAATTGAAGATTTATCATCTAAATCAAAGTTGTTAACTTAAAACACCAACAAAGTTTTTTTATATTTAAAATTACATAAATATAAGAGAAATTCTCTTAAAAGACACCAAATGAGTTTTTTTAACAAAATAGCACAGAAAGGGGAAAATGACTAAACTATTTTCATTAAAGAGGTAAAGAATCTTTTTACACCTACTTTCTACATATATAAATATAAAAAATTATTTGAATAAAAAAAGGTAAAAATTTTATTATTTTTTAAATAATATGTTTTTCAATTCAAACTTTTTGATTTTTTCAAAATTTTATTTTGAAATCCAAAAATCCTATTTGAAATTATTTTAAAAAAATTATATTAAATTATAAATTTTATTAAAGAAAAAACATCCTAAACAGTACCTCCCAAAACTCCACCCATCCTTCAAACCTAAATTTTAAATCTAGACTAGTTAACATTAATGGTATAAGTGTCTACTTACCTCTTTAATGATGCATTTTGGTAATTGTGCTATTGTGTGCTATATTTATGATAAAAATATTTTAGTGATATCTTAGAGAAATTTTCTAAATATAATTTCAATTAGAACTACTTAATGTTTTAAAAAATTTCCATATAAAACTACATATTTGGTTTTTTTTTTTGTGAAATCAACACTAAGTGAAAATTATATAAATCACATTCTAAATAGAAATCTTGTTTGTGGTAGATTTAAAAATAAAACCAAATAGATATTAGATATTTTAACATCAACAATTTTATGAAACCAAATACAATTGCTATATGGTACAACACACACTAGTGTCTACTACCACTCTTTTCTAAGTAAATAATTTATGAAGATAGGAATCAAGCACGCATGCATAGATCACTATTCCGCGCAATGGAGCTCATTCTACATATGCAATTTTCACATACCACCACAATGAAATTAAACTCGCCCTGAGTCTAGGTTTCAATCTTCCACATCTCGAAAATATTTCACCAAGTACGTTAACATCCAACGCACACCAGTGACACCAAAATTAATTACCCAAGCACACACAAAGCTCACCACAAACTCCAAGTAGTGGCCGGCTCCACCACATAAAGCGTCAACACTAACACCACCAAACTAAGTCCACGTCAGACTCCATCAGACAATGCTTCAAAATATACTTCGACACTAAGCAGTAACACACACCAAAGAAACCTCTCTCTATTTCTTCTCTAGGATATGGCTTTCTCATAAGACACGTTCCTCCTTATATAGCAGACCAGAACTTGATCTCCACGTCTTTAACTTGTTCTCCAAGTCTTCCAAATACACTTAAAGCAACTTTCCATTTCTTTATTGGAAGACTTTAACTTCAAGAAAACTCTTTTTTTCTTTATGAAAAACGTCGTTATGTCTTCAGGCACTATCATCTTTCCTTTTCTAAGCTCAGCAAGCTCATACTCATCACAAAACACGAACTCCAACAAAACCCATCACACACGGTCGTACTAACTCGTGTAGTGCTGCACGAACTGATACATAACATCTCATCAAACTGCATTTTCATCGTAGTGATGTCGTCATGCTGAATGTTTATGTTGTGATGAAGCAATGGTGGTTGCGGGTTTCGTTTGTTCAACGGTGGAGGTTCAAGCTCGCTCAACTCCAACTCAAGATAAGCTTAAACCTTGCAATTCGTTTTATGAGACTCATCTTTAAGGAGGATGCTATGTCTGGTTCTTGAATCATCGCCAAGTGACTGAAGCCCGTCTTCGTTAATGCAAGTTATGCGGAAAAGCACTCTGGTGATCTTTGGAAAAGATTCGAATCAAGTTCTCCTCGTGGTTATTTGTGTCTCTGAACTAAATTGTATTTGTTGCTTCATCAATATAATCGTTAGACAAAACAAAAGGAGATATGAAATGTGATTTTCTTTGGATATCTTTTTGTTGCTGTGTTTTTCTTGTTTTTGTCTTTATCATTAATAGATCTTTTTTCCGCGCTACGCGCGGATTTTGTCTTTTAAATTTATGTTTAAAGTAAATTTATACATTTTAGAATATTTGTTTTTGTAAACTTATAAAAATATTTTTCTTAAGTATGTGCGACTAAAAAGAGTTGAAATATTATAATATGCATTGTGTCTTTCAAGCAACTATAAATTTTAGAAAATAGTATTCAAAAATCGGATCTAAACAAAACGAATTTTCTAAAATAAATTTCAAAAGATATATTTAGGCATTCAGAAATATTGTTTCTTAAAAAGTACCTAACTACCTCATACAGATTATTTGAATATAAAATATGTTTATTAAAGTTGCTGTACCTGATATACGAAATATACCCAGCTGAGTTTTAATTTTGTATAGATAATTAACTAAAATATTGGTTGTTTTTAAGAAATGTGCTTATGGTTCAATTTTTGGTACATTGCTTGCTTATTTGATGTAATAAAAAAGGATAAAAACCTACTTTAGATATATATATATATATATATATATATACAGTAAAAATTCTACAAATTAATAATATTGGTATTTTGGTATTTATTAATTTATAAAGTTATTAATTTACAAAAAGTTTCCGTTTTAGATTTTTCTATTTTAAGATATATTTTTTATTAAATAAAAATATTTAATTTTAGTGTATATAAATTAATTAACTTTTTGAAATTCGAAATTTATATTAGTTTTATTATATTATTGGTGTATATAATATATGTCTCATTGAAAGCGGTTTTAGATATAATTTTACTAAACCTCGTCCAAATATATTAAGTGTTAAGAAATATAAAGATAATTCAATTATGAATGGAAAACAAACATTATAATGGTTGGTTTATACTTATATAAAATGTATATAAAATATATGCACAAAAGTTTCTTATTTATAGGGAATTATGATATTTTTTATTAATTCTTGTGGAAAACAAACCTATGTACGTTTAAATTCTTAAACAATTGAAAGAGAAGAACAATGGTTCTTTTCGGTATGATTTTCTTGATGCTTTTCTTTTTAGTTGTAGGTGTAATGTTTTGCTTCAGCTCTTGTATGTAAGTTCACGATTATGTTTTTTTGTGTTGTCAAAGTAAAATGTAAAATCGTGTAGTTGATGATGAAGCCAGTAAAAGTTTCTCTGTAAATTTGAATCAGTTTATTATAATGCATTACTTTTAAAAATATGTGTTTATTTTTCTTTAATATATAATGCTTGTGATGTCACAACTTTATTTTTCGACTACATATTCTTTGGACTGCGATATTTAATTGTCCCATAGAGATTTACTTAACCACTTGATCTACAATATACTTTTATATAAAACGGGATGGTGGTTTGAAATAATTTTCTGTTTTTAATTGAGTAATCAGATTGCTTTGATTTCATAAGACAATACTAAAACCATAACCCAATTTTGGTATATTGATATACTCCATGTGCGTAGGTTTTAAACTTGACAAATCACTATAATTTTAGATGTATTTTAGTATAAGGAATCAGAATTGTTAGTATTAAAAAAAATATTTTACAGCAACAAACGTTTTGTAGTATACTCCTTCACTTTCATAATATATGATGTTTTGACTTAGTGCACAAAGATTAAGAAAACTACGTTCTTCTAAAAATCACTTTTAAAGATATAATTTTAAAATCATTCAACCAATTATAAAGTTAACCCTAAAATTTCCAAACATCATATATTTTGAAACAACATTAACGTTTTAAAACATCATATATTTAGAAACAGACGGAGTATATGACATTGCTATTTAAACTTTTTTTTTGGAACTTCTATTCACATAAAGACTGGTGTTTTGTGTATTTTCATTATATTATTTGTGATGACATCAACATACGTACAAACCACAGAGCCCCCAAACTACAATGAAAGAATACGTAAAACACTTTCAAAACTTTAAATTTTCTCTTTATATATAGAAGATATGTTATATCCCAATATTTGCACTCAGATGCCTCGGGGGCTTGGGAAAATCAGAGAAGTGGTTGGGTAAAAGAGTCTCAGTGAGGCATTTCCGTACTGGTTTTGTCGACCATTCGTATATTGTATTGTTCGTAGACTCTTCCTCTGTTATCTGGCCACCACTATTACGTTTGTTTCTCACTTTTCGGCTGTCATAAAATAGAAGAGTCAGCAAAACTACAACTGATGTTTTTCTAGGGGAAATAAAATATGATTGTACCTGAAACGGACACGTTTGAGGTCGGTAACACCACTGGCTAAGGCTGTAAGATTGATGTAGATGTCAGGCGCATCTTTCTCAACCCATTCATTCTTGTTATGTGCTTCAGTCGATGCTTTTCCATTTCCAAGTACATGTGTAATGGTCCAATTAGAAAACATTGTGGTATTTACACCATTTTGCCCGCGTTCCCATTTGGTTGGTTTAAGATATTATAACGGTCAATGCGGCCTGGACTGGAAGGAAATGAATCAAGGGACGGAGGAGACTTCACAGTTCGAGCTGATCGAACGGGTAATATTTCAGCCATGTATTTCACCTACATAATTTCAGTTATGCTGATAACGGAGTCATAAGAAATCACTCGTACTTGCATAAAGCATATTACTAATTTTGATCTTTGAAATTACTTATGCGGTAAGAGATATGATAACCTTTTTTTGTTGCCGCACATCTGGTCGTTTCTTCGCTAGAGATTGTAAACACCTCTTTGAGCTGCTTGGCTGTTTTTCCAGCTCAGCTTCTTGGAACTGGGCCTTTCTTGTAAGACTGGTAAGAAAAAGCCAGCACCTGCAATAAGATTTTAGTGAAATACATTATCAAGCTTATTCTTCTGCATGATCTCTGTAGTGGATGATTTTTTTTAGGATGAGATTCCAAAACAGACAGAATCAGAATCCTTTTCTCTGTTGTTCAAGTTGATCAAAGCAGAGACTGATCTTAACAACGATTAAAAGCATACTGCTCTGTTGTCCAATCTTCTCATGGCTTCAAAGTAATAACCATCCACACAAAGTATGCTTTTGTACTCATCGTCCCCTAAATTCACCTTTCCCATGGTTTACATACAACTGCATCATCACTATCATAATTAATGAAAACCATATCGTGTGAAGAGCTAGTAATAACAAAAAAAAAAAAAAATTCTATGATTCTTTACCGTGTTTAGAAGTCATTCTTTTCCAATAACATGTGTTCTTTTCCGTTCATGATCAAGAACTGCTACCATTTTGGGCAATCCAAGGTAAGTCTGGTCCATCTGAAATAAAAATAACATTCTTATATGCGTTAACCAACGATACTTGTTCGTCACTATCAATGATTACATCTTTACCTCAGATTTAAAGGTTATTGATGTCGCCTTGTTCTGTTAAAAGCTCCTTTTTGCTGAGGTTCTCCAAGTGCTCAAATGTTTCTAACCCTTCAATCGTTGAATGATTCATCAAAAACAGAATATTTTGCTGATGATATATATTTTATAAAGAGTACAAATTACCTTATATCTGAGACAGCGAGGTAAGTATGATATGCAAATAAGAATCTGAAGGGTTTGCCATTGATGTTTCTAAAGAAATCAATGTTGAGTGGTCATCTATAGCAAGTGAAACCCAGAACTCAAAAAGGAAACACACACATAAAATTCAGAATCTATAAAGATAAAGAACATAAAAGGATGATGATGGTTTTACTTTTACCTGTCAGACCATTGCTTTAAGTCCTCTTCTGATGGTTTGAGATGAAGATCAACTAATGATGATTTTAAGAACTTGTGGAGGTAGATTGTCATCGATTGCCCATATTTTGTCCCATGCAAACCCATGTTGATCCAGTGATCCACAATCTACAAAAAGACATACACACAAACAACTCAATTACAATGTTCATGCGAAAAGATACAATAATGAGAGAACTAACTTAAAATTACATGAGGATAACAAATCTGAATCCCTCCACGCATTGATTTTGGGGGTCGAAACCAATAAAGATCATAATCCAGAAATCTTATAGCGAGAGAAAGTGAGAATCTAATTTGGCCATCGTACAATCTTATATATAAATCAATCGTTAATAAATCGGAAAAGCTAAAAGTGTCATACCGCCACCTCCACGGCCACCGTATCCACCTCCACCACGGCCTCCTCCACCGCCGCTTCCTCTAGACTGAGACTCGTTGACGGTGATGGTACTTCCGTCGAGCTCCTTTCCGTTCATCTCATCAATAGCATCCTTCATTGATTTCTCATCCTTGAAGGTCACGAATCCGAATCCCCTTGACCTTCCCATCTCTCGATCGTTAATGATCTGTCAAAAACCAAATCAAAACAAAATATCAGCAAAAACAATCTCACAAAAGCTTAATAATAAAAAACCTATGATGAAACAAAGAAATCGTAACGTTCTACGGGCTCGTAAAAGCAGCAGGAAGATTAAACGTACTGATGGGACAAAGCAAGTAACAGTAACAAAGAACATAGTAACAGAGTAATCGAATCAAGTAACAGAGAAACACAGATCGGAATCAGATCCGCCGAGGATTGAGAAGATGAATATTAAAGGGAAAAATTGATTTGAGGAAGAAAACGAAAAAGAGAGATCGCAAAATAATAAATTGACGTAAAATGATTTTTTTGTTATTTGTGATGACTTGGATTTTTTTTTGTTATTTGTGATGAGATGGCAATTTGATAGGTTGCGAATTTTTTGCTTAGGTGACATAGCTTAGAGAGCTTCATATTGACTTTTTATTACTTGTTTGATTTTAACTGGCTCAAATTTTTTATATAAAAATAGAAAATTTAGGGAAACAAGTATTTCTTATATCTTATCTTATCACTACTATATAAAAGAGACTAAAATAGAGCTTCCTAAACACTGCAACATGTGCAGAAATAATCCTGGCCAATCAATCTGCATTGTCACTACGGACTGGGCTTCAACCCAATGAATTGGAAACAGTTTTGCCTTACCCACTAACGGGCTGGCCCAACTCACTCACTCACTCAACCTAAAAAGCCTAAACTCACTCAGCTCTGTCTCAAGGAAACACACTCAGCCTCCCCCGTAACCCTAATCGATATCTCCCTCATCGAACCCAGCCTCCCCCGTAACCTAATCGATATCTCCCTCATCGATTCACTTTCTCTCCCCCCAACTCCTCCCGCATAACGCCTCCGGTGAAAGTGATAGAACTTGAATCGTCTGCAATAAATCATCCATTCAAGAAGACTATTGACCCTCCACATCTCTCCTCCGTCTCGATGAGATCTACCTCTTTGTGTTCTCTTCTTCTCAAACTATATATAAACCATTACCTATCCCTTTTCCCTCAGATCGTAAAATCCAAACCTTTATCATGGCTAAGAAAACCGCAATCCTCACCGGCGAAGCTTCTTCTCCTCTTCTCTTCCGACACGTTTCACCAGGACCAGGAGATTCCGCCATGCAGTTTAGGCTGATTCATTTCTGGGAAGCTCGCAAGAACGTCAAAGGAGGACCTGGCATCATTCTTGGGATCGAGATGCTTATGATCGATGCGGAGGTATGTCTTCCTCTCTCATTATTAATGTCGTTGATAGCTTCTGAATTATACGAACAGAGAATTATATTTGTGTATCTTGGTTTATTGGGTTGAGATGTAATTATATTACCGGATTTTGAAAAAAATAAAACTTGATAAAGATTTGTTTGAGAGGATTAGTAGCGTATCTTGAAAAAAATAAAACTTGATTGATTGGGTTGAGAGGATAGTCAAGAATGCTGTGATAGAGATTGTGTCATAGAGATTGAACCGTTTGTTGTATATATGTATCTATTATATTAGCTGAGTGAAAAATAAAATTTAATTTATTGGTTTGAGAGTTCTGTGATAGAGATCATGTTGATATAAAACATGGCTTTGAGTAATACGAGAACTGGAAAGATTGTTTTTTGTTGCCTTATATCTATCTATTTGAACGGTTATAGTTTTATATATACGCAAATAACATTCTTGACTTTTAGATATTCGACTGACCCAATATTATCTCTCTGTTATGTAGGGTACTTTGGCTCAGGGGTTCATCGGTCAGAGCCGTCGCAACCAATATGAGAAAGAGCTCAAACGTGGGAGCATCTACACACTGACAAACTACTATGCATCCAACAGCAAGGTGATGTACCATGTTGCTGATCAGAGGCTGGTAATTTGCATCTCACACGCCTCTGAGCTGACGAAGGTGGAAGAAGACATTGAAGGCATTTTGACAGAGCGCTTCAGAATCCATTCCTTTGCAGATTTTGAAGCCAACTGCGATCTCAGAGGGGATCTTCACGGTAAGGGTTTAGATGTTTTCTTACCAAGTTTAAACCAGTACAGCTTCTCAGTTGATTGTTTCTAACCGGGTGAGTAACAATGCGTGTGACTGTGTGTTGTAGATGCTGTTGGCCACCTTAAGCTGGTTGACGGGCAGCCTCTCCATCAGCGTCCGGTTTTGTGCACCAAGGACGACTCAGCTTCTCGGAAAGTGATGGTTCATTTGCAGCTTAAAGAGTAAGCTACTATAATTCAGCCATTGTTTTCTAATTTATGATCCTTATTGAAACATCTATTATTTCTTACTCTGCAGTGGTCCAGTGATTAACGTCTACCTATGGGACGAGGCTGCGGAGAATTTCCGCGTGAAGTTTGACGCATGTGCAGCCACTCCAACGGTTCTCTTGGTTACAACGGTCAATCCTAAGAGACTTGGTGGTAATCTCTCACACTCCATATCACTCAAATTCAATTAGATAACCCTATCACTAACTGCTTATGTATTGACAGGGAAATTGTGCCTAAGTTCAATGTCGTCATCAAGAGTGTTTTTGGACGAAGAGGTCGACCCTACCAAGGAATACTTGACCTGGTTAGTATTTTACATAACCCTATCACTAATCACTCGCACTCAGTTACACTCAGTTATGGTTCAGATATTTTTTATTTCACCATTTTTAACAACCTTGATGATCGCCTGTTGTAAATTTTTTTTGCAAGGTTGACCATGAACCCTGGTGCAACTTCTTCGATCAACTCTGTTGAGGTGGTTAAAGCTGAGACGCTCACAATAAGTGAGATTGCTGCCTTCATCAAACGTGAGCCTGCTAAGGTGATCCCATTTGGTTATTAAAATCAAACATTTCCTGAATTTAGTTGCTGACAACCTTTGGTATGTGATTTCAGGTTGCCTACTTTGACTGCATTGCCACAATTGATGATGTCAAGCTTGGTACTGACTGGTATTACATTGCCTGCAAGGATTGTCAGACAAAGTTAAACTGTGGGCCTACAACACTGCTTTGTCCAACATGCGGGAATGAAAATGCTACTGCAGTAGCCAAGTAAGATTCTCCATTCAAACATGTTTCCATTCTACAATGTATGTATATACTAATAACTTGCCATTTAAACAGCTACCGGGTGGAGATGTTTGTCTATGATAATGAGGAGCAGTGCACTTTCATCATCCTCGGAGATGCTGGGAAAGAGCTCACCGGCAGAAAAGCAACAGAGTTGATCGACACTTATGTTGAGGTAAGTGTTATTCTGGTGAATAATGATAATCTTGACACTTATTTTAGTCCTAAAGAGCTACCAATTTGATAAATGAATTCTGTTATAATAGGAAAATGGTGGAGATGGGGCTGAGCTTGAGGTTCCACTACCACAGTGTTTTATCGACACAATCGGACAGACTAAGAAATTCAGGATCAAGGTGGCCCCCTACAATTTCACCTCTTCGCGACAATCCTTCACAGCTACCAAAATTGTGTCATCGGCAGTTTTGCCACCAAAGAAGCCTCCACTCGAAGCGCCACCAGGAACTGAAGTGGAAAACTCAGAGTTAGCTGAGAGCAGTGGTGGTGGTACTTCAGCCACTGACGACCAGAAGAAAGCAAAGCGTATCAAGCGTAGTGGCTAGATCACATGCAGTCTGGTCACTCCATGAGTTGCTGGTACAGACTGCCCAGTCATCATGGTTCCAAATAACAGTCTACTTATCTTTCTTTAATCAGTTTGTTTTTGCTTCTTGGTAAGACAGTTTAGTACTGGTAAAACGTAATGGTTTGGTGTTCTTATTAAAGTTGTTTGGTTTTCATTCCTAGCTTTGTTATTAATTTTAAGAATGGTCAGCATTATAATATTAAAGTTGTTTGGTTTTCATTCCTATCTTATTAAAGTTGTATGATCAGCATGCATTTACATAATGAATACGTAATTAAGAACCGTTTGCATGCATGGATTGGTTTATGTCCATGCTGTTAATTATTAAACGTGGTATAAACTGAGGAAACTAACGTGGCCACAACTTCTTTCATTGTACAACTCTCATTCCAAGAGCATATTAAGGCAATTGTAATATTTGATGCCCCAAATATCTACCGCATTCATTGAGAATTAAATAAAATATATTCTACCATTAAGGCAAAAGATCTACTGCATTCGTTCCTAAAGCACCTCTCTATGTTTTGCTCCCCCGCACATTAAGCATATTCAGTCAAATTAGGATCAACTATTCTAATCTCAAGACCACAAATCCATCGTTTCACACTTTGAAGAAATTCACCGGCCACTCATCGCCTTTCATTCCTATCTATTCGTGGAATATTTTTTTTCAAAAAGTATTCCGTGTAAGTTATTTCTTTTGTTTAAGGAACGGCTAAGAAAGTGTAAGGATTTACTCTTCATTTTGTTTAAGGAACGGTTGTCCCTCGACACCATGGTCAAACCAACCTTCAAAGACCCTCCGCTTCTAGGAGGTATTTTGAATTTACAAGTTCATTTTTGAATAAAAACATTATTAGTATTCATATATTAATTTAATACTTTAATCTAAAACTCTAATAAAACAAATATAAACATTATTAGTATTGATATATTTCATCATTATAATTGTTTGCAAATGTAGATTTTCCTACTATGTAGAAGATGCTTTTTATTTTAATATACAAATTATGAAAGAAACCACATTTAGTTCTTAATAAAAACCCGCTGCTCCCAACTGTATCAACAGTTTGGTCATTCACCCCTAGAAGGCACATTTAGGAAGAATTAAATACTTTTGCAAAAAAAGAAAAATAAATACTAACATTTTGGTGATGAAGATTCTTTTTTTTTTTTTTTTTGAACTTAAGTGATGATGAAGATTCTTAGATGATGATTTTTTTCTACATAAACATGTGGAACCTCTTCACCATTGTTTTAATCCCACACTACAAGAAAACATATTTTTTACTAGGGCAGTATTCGTTGTAAATTCGTCGTAAACCGGGTGTTACGACGAATTAACGTCGAAAGACGTTTCGTTGTTAAACGTCCGTCGTAACGGAGGTTTCGTCGTAAACGACTCGTTACGTTTACGACAAAATATATTCCTCGTAAAACGCAGGGAAAGGATTCGTCGTAAAAGACACGTAAATATTCGTCGTAAAGCCCACGTAATTATTTCGATGTAAAGCACACGTAAATACTTTCGTTGTAAATCACTCGTAAACATTTCGATGCAAAACCCTGGTAAATATTTCGATGTTAATCACTCGTAAATATTTCGATGTTAATCACTTGTAAACATTCGATGTAAACTCCATGTAATGTTTACGAGGAGTTTACATTGTTTCTTATTATATTATTATTAATTAGTATATAATAGATTTTAATTTATATTGAATATTCAGAATTTAAAATAATTTAAATTTTAAAACGAAATATGAAATTGGAAAACATATTTTAAAAAGTCATACAATAATATTTAAATTCATAATACAAACAGAAAAATAAAAAAAACTACATATTCTCGAAGTAGTTGGTGGGGTTGCTCGGCTGTTGACGGGTTGGATCGGACTCTTGGGGATCTCGTGGTGGCATTCCAAGAGCGGTTCGTCTCTCACTCAACATTCTCTGCATAACCGGATTTCCCACGGCCATCACGTCTAGCAAATCCTCAAGAGAGTCTAAACGAACCTGCTGGCTATCCATTCGAGCCTTCATCTGAGCAGTCTTTTCATCCCGTCTCGAAGTGTATGACGAAGTTGCCCTTGCAACTTCGTTAACAGAGCCTATACCGACTATCCGTCCCTTCTTTTTAGGAGCCACCTATAAAATCAAAACATATATTAATATAGTTAATTATGTTAAAATATTTAAAATAATGTAAACAAAAATTTTAAGTTACCTCTTCGAAGATTCTGTCGACCTCTTCGGTGGACAATGTGACTGGTAATCCATCGGGAGACTTCTTGGTTAGTTGCGTCTCCCGTTCTTCAATCCGACCAGCCACTGTTCGGAAGAGTTTCTCAATAGGGTAAGAGAAGATCCTTCCAATAGGGTAGCTCCCAAAATATACTCTTCTTATGCCAATTGTGAGACACACCATACCCATCAGGCATATTTCCAGGAACATGCCAATTTCCTCCAACTTTAACTGTTTCCTGAGCTCCGTAATAATCAATGTCTGCTTCGATCTGCTGGCCGGTGAGATATGGAGGAGGACCGTCTCTGACAATTTTTTTGTGCCGAAACAATGTCTTATTTCTTCTGTACGGATGGGCAAGTGGAAGAAAGCGACGATGACAGTCAAACCAACAACTCTTCCTACCATTCTTCAGTTGAAAAGCATCCGTCGATCCAAGACAATATGGACAAGATAATCTTCCATGTGTTTTCCAGCCAGACAACATCCCATAAGCAGGGAAATCACTTATCGTCCACAACAGAACTGCTCGCATCGTAAAATTGTTTTTCAAGGAACAATCGTACGTCCTCACCCCTTCTGACCACAATTGCTTTAGCTCTTCTATCAACGGTTGAAGAAAAACATCAAGAGACCGTTTTGGATGCTTCGGCCCAGGGATTAATATGGTCAAAAATAGAAATTCTTGTTCCATGCACATATCCGGCGGTAAATTGTACGGCGTAAGAATGACTGGCCACAAAGAATATTGTCTACCAGACATTCCAAATGGACTAAATCCATCGGTGCATAACCCAAGATAGACATTCCGAATATTTGTAGCAAAATCTGCGTGTACCTTGTTGAAATGTTTCCACGCTCTTACGTCTGATGGATGTGCAACCTCACCATCTCTCTGGACATGTTCCGCATGCCACCTCATCAACGCAGCAGTCCTCTCAGATTGATATAATCTTTTCAATCTGTCTGTAATTGGTAGGTACCACATCCTTTGGTACGGTACCCTATTCCTCCCACGGCCTTGCGGTTTGAATCGTGGTTTTTTGCAGAATCGACACTCTTCTAACTTGTCATCTTCTTTCCAGTAGATCATGCAGTTGTCGATGCAAACATCAATCATCTCCGAAGGCAACCCAAGACTATAAACCAATTTTTGAATCTCATAATAAGATTCAGCAGACACGTTGTCTTCTGGCAAATACTCTTTAAACAACTTCGCCCATGCATCCATGCAATTCTCAGGTAAATTATGATCCGTTTTAATATTCATCATCCTAGCTGCTAGAGACAATTTAGAGAGACTTTCTCTACAACCAGTGTAGATTGGTTGATTTGCAGCATCTAGCATTTCATAAAACCTTTTTGCATCCAAATTAGGTTCTTCTACATTTCCAGTTCCATCAGCTATTGTTGTAGTTGTTTCTAAAAATGCATCACTAATCATATCTTGAACCCTATCATGATCTACCATTTGTTCATGATCTTGATGATAATTATATTCATTATGCAAATGATTCGGTTCTTTACTATGATGACCATCCTCAAAATTATTATTACTACTACTAGCTTCATTTCCCCCATAACCCTCTCCATGTTGATACCAAATGTAGTATTGTGGTGTAAATCCCCTGTTTACTAAATGCTTCCATACAGTTTCACTACGTGCAAATTTTGAATTCTTGCATTTCTGACAGGGGCAGAACATCTTACCGCTTTCCTGTGTGATCGGTGTACAGCCCGCCTGGTGCATGAATGTCTCTAGCCCGCTCCGAAATGCGTTCGTCACCCTCCCGTCGGAATCTTTGTGCAAATACATCCAACTCCGTAACTCGTAAATACTACCGCCACCGGCCTTTTTTTCTTAGATTTTTTTTTTGAAATCTTTTTTTTTCTGATTTTTTTTCGGATTTTTTTTTCTCCCGTTTGTGTGTTGTGAGGAAGAAAGTTGTGGGAAATGACATATATATAGAGAAATTTTCGAGTTGGGTAGTTGAAATATAACAACGATTTTACAAGGAATATTTTACATGGATTTTACATGGTTTTAACATATTATTTACAACGACTTTACGACGAAATTAGGTAAGTTAAAGCACTTTGAATACACGTTTTCACCTAAATATAACGGTAACATGTTTCGTTGTAATGTCGATGTAATGATTACGACGTATTTCTTTTTCCACGTACATTCGTCGTAAACTTACATGGAGTTTACGACGAAATCTATTCGTCGTAAATTTACATTGCGTTTACGACGAAAGTTGGATTCCTCGTAATTGCGTTGTAAACATCATGTAAATTTACGACGAAATATTTTCTTCGTAAATGTTCGTTGTTACGGGCACGTTTTCTTGTAGTGCCAGGATAACGTGCTGGAATCTATTAACACAAATATTAATTTATACTAAGAAAACAATCGTTTCTATAGAAAGGAGATTATGATGGAGACGATTCTATTGACGTTTTTTATACCTAATTGCAAACAATTATAGTGTAGATAATCCACCATAATAGACGTTTCTATAGACAAATTATTTTCCGTAGTTTCTATATACAAATAATTTTCCATAAAAGAGATATTATTTTCCAAGGAAGTTTATTGATCCAATTGAGGCTCTTAGTATTTGATATATAGTCCAAAATATTATTTACACCCTATTCATTTATCAAGTTCTCTGTGGATTACAATTATTTAATATATTTGTGTATTCTTTATAAACATAACTTTATTTATTATTAATATTTTCTTCCCACCATCAGAGTCATCAAGTTCAAACACAACGAAACGTAAACGTGGACGGCCGCTAGGAGTACGGAATAAAGTGAAAGGTATACACAAAATAAAATCACTAAATCCAGCAATGTTTATATTATTTAATTATTAAAAGCCCAAATATAATAGAGACATGTCTCCACTACTTGGTCGAACAAAATGATTTTATTTATTTAATCTACTTCTTCCCAAACAGCTCCATCTGCAGGAATTGTGCCACAACATTTCGCCCACAATTCTTTGACTGTAAGTTATCCAACTATATCTTACAAAGAACTAATACTATATAAATATATTTACAATGGTTTTGTGGTTTTGTTAAGTTGAGACATATATTTTACTAATAATGTTTTTATGGGAAAAAATGTATCCTCCATAGGTGGCTGCGACATTTGTGCGTTACACGGTACATAGATTCCTAAAGGATAACATTTTTAGTCTATGTTAAATAGACTAGCTGATTATAACACACAATTTACATTTAACTCTATGTAGTGGCAAGAAAAAATGCACGTGGCATGCGAAAGGCAATATTACTATCAAAACGTACATCAAGAAGGATAGAAGGTAAGCATCAAATTACAACTACAGCTTCTCATTACAAATTAATTATGTGGAGTAACCAACAACAAGTTTGTTTATAGGACCTACCGCATCTACGCCTGCACAAAATCGACAACTCGGCAGAGCTAAAGGAAAAGGTACATATTTTCCTACTTTAGATACATTATATGTTAACATATTAAACCATCAGTAGAATTTGCATCATATAAAGTTTTCATGGTGCAATACTTTTTTGTTAAATTAAATAAATCGAAAAAATATTAAAAGAATAAATTAAAATGGTCAATTCTCATAAATAGATAAAATGACACTAATACCCTAAATATATAAAAAAATAAAATAAAAAAAAAGATATTTTTTTAATAATAGTTTAAGATAATATGTGTTTAAATTCGATTTTTTTAATACTTTTTAAACTTTTTTACTTTCGAATTTTTAAAAAAAAATTATCCAAATTTTCTTTTTGTAATTTGAAAATAATTTTTCCAAACTATTCTTGAAATTTTAATTTCCAAATTTTTAATATTTATTTTCTATTTTACAAAATTTTAAACCTCAATCCCAAATCCCGACCCCTTAACTATAAACCCTAACGTTTGGATTAGTTAACCCTAAGCCTAGAGGTATAGGTGTATGTTTACCTCTCTAACGAAATATTTTTGTCATTTTGATTATTTGAGTCTACTTTTGTGACAGAAACTTTTTTAGTGCTATCTTAGAGTATTTCCCAATTAAAATTATTAATATAATCATTTAATAAACATTTTTTTTTAAGTTACAGAAAGTTTAGAGAAGGAAAAATAAGATGTGAAAATGTATACAAAAACAAATTTATTAGGGAGTCGTTTATAGAAACCGGTTTTACACAAAATAAATAATAAGTATTTTACTCGGGTCAACTAACCACTTACCTGATAATGGAGTTGCCACGGGTTCCAAATAACTATTAAATCATCTAATAGTCGTGTCTCGACTATTTAATGTTTCCAGCCCCTTCAGATGTGTCATCCTCCTCTGAAACGAGAACAAACCCAATTTTAGAATGTCCATCATGTGGTGCTTTGGTTTGGCAATCCGAGAGCACCGGAAGAGACCCTATAACAAAGGAGTTACGCTTCAGCATTTGTTGCAACCAAGGACAGATAAAACTTCCGCCTCTGAGACAACCTCCACCTGTGTTAGAAAAGCTACTGCAATGCAAACAATTTCGCGACACAATCCGAGTCTACAATGCCCTCCTAGCTTTTACATCTATTGGAGCGAAATTATATTACAGTGTTGTTTTCGGCAGAGGGCCATTTACATTCCGTATTCAAGGCCAGACTTACCACCGTATCGGATCCCTCATTCCTAAGCCAGGTTTACCACCCAAGTACCTACAGCTCTATATTTTTGATACGGCAAACGAAGTTAAGAATCGGCTTGAAGCTTTAGGTCAAACGACCTCTGAAGGCAAAGCAGACGAAGCCACATTAAAGGTCCTTATAGAAATGATGGATGCCAACAATTGCCTCGTAAAGGTTTTTAGGCGGGTTCGAGATCGGTATGAGGCGTACTCTGAACAAGATTTTACAATCAGTCTCATATCTGATAAAGGGAAAAGCAAACAATATGACTTACCTGAATCAAATGAGGTAGCTGGACTTATTGTCGGCGACATGTCAGACACTATTTGTGAGAGAGATATAGTCGTCCAGTTTCAGTCAACTAATTTGAAGGAGATACGAGATGATCATCCGCTATACATGAGCCTACAGTACCCACTTTTGTTCCCTTATGGTGAGTATGGTTTCAATACCGAAATTCCTTTGCATTTAGGGGAAGGAAGCTCGAGGACAAGGAAATTCCTCAGTATCCGGCAATTTTATGCCTCCCAAATACAAACTCGGTTGAAGGAAGGAATGACACTCATTAAGTCTGGATGCCTCCTCCACCAATATGTTGTCGATGTATATTCTGCGATCGAGGAAGACCGTCTTCGATGGGCAAGGAACAATCAAGACGTTCTAAGGGCTGAATTATACAGTAATGTTTGTGATGCAGTCGGAAAAGGTGACACCGATGCGAGGACGGTTGGTAAGAGGTTTATTCTACCACCAAGTTTTACTGGTGGGCCCCGTTATTTGATTGAGAAATATCATGACGCAATGGCGATATGCAGACAATTTAACAATCCTGATTTATTCATCACAATGACGGCAAACCCAAATTGGAAAGAGATAAAAGACCATTTGCTAACATACGGCGGTGATAACCCGAATGATAGACCAGATATTGAGTGCCGAGTTTTCAAAATGAAACTTGACCAGCTGCTAGATGATTTTAAGAAGGGTACATTCTTCGCCCCATACACAGCAGGTACTCTCTTTAAATTGAAAATTTTAATTCACATTTTGCTTCTTATAACAAAATTGAAATCATTTCTATATCAGCTCTTCATAGGATTGAGTTTCAAAAAAGAGGTCTTCCCCATACACATATTTTGTTGTGGTTTGGAGACTACTCAAGGACCCCCAGCCCAGAAGAAATTGACAAGATTATTTCCGCCGAACTTCCTGACAACCAGAAAGACCCCGAAGCCTATGAATTGGTTTCAAAGCACATGATCCATGGGCCATGTGGAGTCCATAGACCTCGATCACCATGTATGGGGAATCATGTGTGTGCGAAGAAATTTCCCCGCCCATTTACTGAGTCTACATCAATTGATAAGTCTGGGTACATAATATATCGTCGCCGCAAGAACGAAAATGCTAATGTTTTAAAGGATGGAATTCTTCTAGATAATGCTTCTGTCATCCCTCATAACATAGAAATCCTCAAGAAGTATGCAGCTCATATAAACGTGGAATGGTGCAATAGAACATCCGCTATCAAGTACCTTTTCAAATATATCACAAAAGGAGTCGACAGGGCGACAGTTCTGATTGAGAAAGGACCCGACCCACCGACATTCAAGAAAGTAATCGACCCGCAGACATCCGAGAAAGGTAAGGAAAAGGTCAAGAAAGCAAGGAATGAGATACAAGAGTATATCGACTGTCGATACTTATCAGCTTGCGAATCCATGTGGAGGACTTTCGCTTATTCTATACATAAACGCCAACCATTCGTCATGAAGTTGGTAGTCCATCTGGAAGGCGAACATAATATGACTATCAAAGTACGTATAACCTAGGCCGAGTTATACTCAAGTCAGACATTGAAAAGACTATGTTTACCGAGTGGATGGTTCTATGCAGAACATCCGAATTCGCCCACACCTTAACATATGTCCAGATTCCTGAATTCTTCACATGGAACAATAGCTCAAAAGTATGGTCAGAGAGAAAGAGAGGAACTTCGATTAGTCGAGTTGTTAACGTACATACTGCCTCAGGCGATCGTTATTATTTGAGGATACTGATAAACAAAGTGAAGGGCCCAAGAAGTTATACAGAGCTTAAAACCTTTAACGGGGTCACATATCCCGATTTCAAAAGCACTTGCTGCGCACGAGGTCTTCTGGCTAATGATGCTGAATGGCACGAAGGTATGGCCGAAATCAACACATGGGGTACACCTTCTCAGCTACGAGAAATGTTTGTCACCTTACTTATCTATTGTCATGTTGCTAACCCTAAGGAATTGTGGGATAAGTGCTGGAAATCATTGAGTGAGGACATCCTCTACAAGAAACGTAAGGAATTCAAACATGCGCAGCTAGAAATAGATGATGCAAAGCTCGAGCAGTATACATTACTTGAACTCGAGAAGGTTTTGCGGAACCAAGAACACACCCTTACTGATTTTCCAGGAATGCCTACTCTAGATCCTCTCTTACTTAAAGAGCTAGGTAATACTTTGTGGCAACAAGAGCTACAGTATAATGTCAACGAAGAGAAGAGTAGACTTGACACCCAGTACAACTTGCTGACCGGTGAACAATTGGTCGTCTATCAAGCAATTATTGAGTCGACTCAGGATGACTATGGGAAGCTATTTCTCGTCTATGGGGCTGGAGGCACATGCAAAACATTTTTATACCAGACAATCATTTCAAGACTGCGGTCAGAGAAAAAGATAGTCCTTCCCGTTGCTTCATCTGGAATAGCAGCCCTACTACTACCAGGTGGCAGAACTGCCCACTCACGTTTCAATATCCCAATCGATCTAAAGGCCACGTCAACCTGCCACATTACACCTGGAACTATGCTCGCATAGTTAATAGAAAAGGCAGCTCTAATCATATGGGATGAGTCACCTATGACATATAGGCATGCTTTTGAAGCCCTCGATAAGTCCTTGAGAGACATTCTTTCTTTGCATGATCCCAAAGCCAAAACTCTGCCATTCGGCGGAAAAACGGTTCTTTTAGGAGGTGATTTTAGACAGATCTTACCAGTCATCCCACAAGGCACCAGAGCTGATATTGTCTCGGCTTCCATAAGTCATTCATATTTATGGGAATCATGCCACAAATTCACACTCCAGAAGAATATGCGCCTCAATGAAGATGAGAGAGAGTTCTCCAACTACGTCCTAAGGGTTGGCGATGGAAACCCCCTACCTACTGAGGTCAATGAATTTGATGAGGCTGAAGAAGATCAACTCATTTCTATTGACCGAATGTTGGTCGAGGTGCTCAGCTCAGATCCTCACAAACAAATTCTAGAACTACTTATGGGCGAACTGACCAATGGAAAGGAACCAAGCAAGACTATACAGAAAGGGCTATCCTAACACCAAGGAACGAAACAGTGGATGAGATTAATGAATACATGATATCTGAAGCTGACGGTGTTTGAAAGGAATATCTCAGTTCCGATAGCTTCGGTATAATAGACACCGACTCTGAGAACAACGAGACATTGTACCCAGTGGAGTATTTAAACTCATTGAGCTTTCCAGGCCTGCCTGCACATAAGCTTACATTGAAAGTGGGTGCCCCTTTCATGCTCCTAAGGAATTTAAATCAAAAGAAGGGGTTATGCAATGGAACACGTCTGATTGTCACTTACCTAGGTGAGCGTGTTATCCAAGGTGAAATCGTTACCGGCTCTCATATTGGACATAAAGTATTCCTTCCAAGAATCATACTATCAGAATCAGTAACTAAGCATCCGTTCACCCTACAAAGGCGGCAATTTCCAATCAGGTTGTGTTACGCAATGAAAATTAACAAAAGTCAGGGTCAGAGTTTGAAAGGTGTCGTACTGTACTTGCGACAACCCGTTTTCACCCATGGACAGCTCTACGTTGGTCTTTCCCGAGTTACTACCAAATCAGGCCTAAAAATTATACAAGGAAAGGATCAAAAGATAGGAAGGGTTAAAAACATAGTCTACAAAGAAATATACAACGATCTACCGCACTCACCAGGTATTCCAATATTATTTGCAACCCAATACACAACATTATGCAAAATACTAAATTCCTTTCTCTCTCTCCTCCAGAATCACGATCAGATGATCACCTAAAGCAGAATTCAAAGGAATCTTGAACAACTTTCTATGCCATAAGATGCAAGTTACCAGTAAGTCGGCCGACCAAAACTCTTCAAACTCAATAATGAAGTTGTACTAACAAAATTGTTTTATAACAACAGGTCCACCCACAATAGAAAGTGCCGGCTCTGGAAGACCATTCCCAATACACTTCGCAAACATCGTCTACGTCTTTTTTTCCCCGTTACCTACCAATTTCTATTTCCTTCGGACATTATTTTATTTCAACTATTTTCTTTTAAAATGAGTGAACCGACTAAATTTCCTTTCATCTTTAAACTATCCGCCCAAGATAACACAACCCCATAAATTCACACACAGTCACTATAAATTATACTATCAAACCCAGCCAACAAATTTACAATTAACAGTTCTAAATACTCATGCTTCGATCTGATTCAAATACTTATGGCCCGACCTACCGTAATTTTATGTTACCGCTTCCTACGTCAATTAAATAGGCACACTCAAATACTATTTTTTTTTACGAAATTTTATTCCTCAGCACAATTTATTATTCAAACTTACTTTAGTTTAAAAAATATAAATTGACCACTGCTTTCAACGTCTTCACATTCTAAAAGAAACAAAACTTAACTTACTCTTCCAAAAACTAAAAACTCCCAATTTTAATAAAACTGTACTTTAATTAAACATGTAATCCGCGCGAAGCGCGGATACCGGCCCTAGTATATATAAAGTAGACTTGTGCTTTGCCCACAGCCTTCCACGTCATCGAAGAGGATGGGACCGTTTTTGGACACGTGGCACCCTCTTATTAAAAAATATCCTTGCTTTTGTTCGGCTTTCTAATGGGCTTTGACGAGTTAATTATTTGTGGGCTTTTAATTACATGAATTCGTCTGAAAAATAAACAAAAGCGGAGCCCGTATGTCGACTTTTCTTCTTCATAAAAAGCCGCCATTGATTAGTAGGGTTCATCCTCTTCTGCAAACTGTGATTAGGCAAACAATAACGGAGGTTCTGAAAGGTTGTGTAAGACGTGTCTCCGTGATGAATCTCTGCATTTAGCTTGGTTCGTGTTGTTTCGTTTGCGATTCTTCTCATCCAAGCCGTAACGTTTTACATTGATTCAACGCCATTACCAATCCCTAACGTGTTGCATTGATTCAATGCCATTAACGCCTTCTTAACTCTCTCAACTCACTACAACCACGATCACTGATTCTTATCTCCTTCCAGAAAGTTTCGTAAAGTTAAAGGTAAAGTTTCGTACCTTCAACATCATCCTCTCAATTCCTCATAGCACTAGAAATTTCTTTGTCAGTATAAGATTGTTTTTTTGTTCTCATTGAGTATTTAGATATTTGTCTCATCTATTATTTCCGCTTTTTAGTTTATTCATAATTTCTAAGGGTTTGTGTATGTGATTGGTGGGATTGTGATACTTAGCCAGTATCTGTAATAATTTCTCCTTCATTTGGTTCAACGTGATTGAGACTAATGTTTACCAAGATTTAGTCAGATCTGACCTCATAAAAATTGACCATTTCATTCACTGTTCAAATCTTGATGATCAGGTGTTAATAAATTTCATTTTATTTTGTTTGTTGGGAAGAAACGATGTATCATTGAGAAGTTCAGCCAAACGCTTTCGCCGCGGGCATAGATTTTAGGTGCTCCGTTTCAGTGGTAGAAAAGGATCAGACTGTTGACGTTACTCCAAAACCATATCATATTGGTTTCCTTGACCCTGCAGTCTACAAACTGATCCACCATCCCTCTCGGTCTCTGCTATTACTTCAGGTGAACAGATCTTTTCCAAATTTGTAGATTTCACCATCCTTATAATTTGTGTATTTGATTCTTTGTTTGTAGCCATCATATAGGGGCTGACCTATTGGCATCAGAGGTCGACACTGATATCTTTGATATCATAGTCACAAAGGTAATATATCTTTGTTTTGTTTGAGTTCTTAATAGGTGAAATGTAAGTTCTTAGATCACCATTCATGATAAGATGTATAAATAGTGACATAATTCACTTTGATGTTCAAGTTTTTAGATTCACCACTAATATTCTCATTCAATCACATCAAACTAAGATTTCTGACTTGACTTTTTACATGTGCGAAGCTCCAGTTACATGAAATCGATGACACCTCAGAATCTTATCTTCATCTCCTGGCACCAAAAAGCTGAGAAACGCCATAGTTTCAGTGGAAATAGGTAACTCCAAAGTGGTAGATGGAATCAGTAATGTTCTTTTGACATGTTCAGCCTGTTCATATGTTCAGCTGTGTGTATAGAGAAGACAGATTACAGTGCATCTTTATGGTTGCTGCCTTTCTATCTCTGTGAAGTTTCTTAGTAGAGAAGAAGACAGAGAGTGGAAAGAGCTTGACACAATGTTAGTCTTTTTGGTTCCCTTCAATATTTTTTCTTTGACTTAGTCATAAACTCTTAATAGCATGTTCTTAATCAAAAAAGCAACATAGTGGGTCACTGTCTTCTTTTCCATTTGTAAGATTATGACAATAAGTTATGAACATGATAAATAACGGTTTTCTTTTTATATATCCATTTAGGAAGATGATAGTGCTCTCCTCCGTTTCCTGCAATGCAAATTTGGGAAAGGCCGAGAGAACGGTCCTGAATTTTTCTATGATCCCACATCATGCGTTGCGCTTGTGTCTCAAGGAAAAGAGAAGTCGTGCCTGTGTCCATATATACAGCATGATGTCTATGCATGAAGAGGCTGTAGCCCTTTCAGGTAATAACTCCGTTATATCAAAGAGTGGTATTATTTCTTTGTGTCTTCTAATCTTTAGATCATTGAGATATTTTGAAACAAAACTGCTACTGAAAGATATACTGAATTCACTACATTTATGGTTCCAGTTTGTCTCTTTAGGTTTGGTTGAACATTTTTATAGAGCTTTCTTCTGGTAGTGGTTGAAAAGTGTTTTCTCTTTTACAGATTGACCCAGAGCTTGCTATTTCTGAAGCTGATAAGGTTGAAGATGATGAAGACTTGAGAAAGAAGTTGTGGCTGATGATTGCAAAGCATGTCGTCAAGCAGGAAAAAGGAGCCAAAAGGGAAACATAAGGAAAGCTATTGTATTTCTCAAGGAAACGGATGGTCTTCTAAAGATTGAAGATATTTTGCCATTCTTTCCCGACTTTACCTTAATTGATGATGACTTTAAGGTTACACGTAAAATAAGGTTTGTAAACGTAAAATCTTAACGATGACTGGGGATTTCAGAATGGCCCAGGGATATTTTTCAGCTGGATCACTGGCTCCTTTCTATGTATTTTCCGTGTGGGCACTCTTTCCATGCAAAGTGCCTGATCACGCACGTCACAAGCTGTGCACACGAAGAGCAAGTAAGTCTCAAACCATGAGTTCAAATGTAAAATGAAGAACTGGCAGTGGTTAATGCATTGGTAGAACATGTGCTGCTTTCTACCAGTAAAAGCTACCATATATCTATGATAAAAAGGCCTTTACTGTTGACGTATTTCGTAAAGTTGTTTGAACACTATTTTCGATATATATTTCTAAAATCTCTAAAATTAACAAAATTTCCCCCAGTTATTATTATAAGTTAGCTTTCTAATTTTCTAACTCCAAATATAAACGCAACTCTCGCTTTTTACATATCTGGTTTTTGATTGAACTAAAGTTGATGTGTTTTAGTAGTTTATCCATCCGATATATGCATTTTTGAAAGAAAAATAAATTGGTTTGAGTTTATATACATGCCAATTTGTTGTTCTCCAATACGTGCCTGTAATAATTGTACGTGAAGTTAATATCAACTTGATTATTTTTCAGGCCGATAAAATCCTTTCGGATGATAAAATCTCAAGTGGCTAAGCCAAACAATATTGGACAGAACAACTTCAAGGTGAAAAAATTGTTCGAACTATCAACTATTTCTAAATTTAAGTTAGGAGAAAGCTCTCCTTCCGAAAATAGATATTTCAATTTTACATTTATTTCCCTTTCTTACTCATAAGATGAACTTAATTAGAATAATATTGGAATGGTATACCATTAACTTTGTTTGGTAATATATATATATAGTAAAAACTTATAAATTACTACTCAATAAATTAATAGATTCTTCTGATACCGAGTTGGGAATGTTAAATTTGAAAAGATAATAAATTTCTGAAGAATCTTTTACAAATATATTGTTTCATTAGTATCATAAATTAATAATAACTATATATCAAGTTTATATAAACATAAGAGTATTCTATTGTTTATATTTATCCACAATAAATCCATTTCTCAACATTTTAACGTTTAATGTTATTCTGTCAGATAATTACACTATACATCTATATTATATATTACTAGGGTCGGTCCGCGCTACGCGCGGAATCTAATTTTCTTGTGATTTATATTATTATATTATTGTTTACGATTATTTGCATGTATTTTATGTTATGGTTTTAAAGTTTTTTGGGAGTAGAATATTTTCCCGGCGGGATATTTATTTTATAAGTTGAGCTTTGAATTTATGTTGATGTAGTTTGTAAAAAAAATTATTGTTAAATATTTGGTCTCACAATGCACATTTTAATTATTTTATTCACGTAGTGATGTGTTTACATGGTTAATAGGAAAAAATCACAATCGTATACTGTCGCTTAGAAGAAAAACTAAATTAGAAATAATATGTATTTTAATCATTATTATAGTTATTTCTTATTTTTTTTCTTTTCCATGGTGGAAAGTTTGGTTTACAGGAAGCTGGATAAATAATCTTTTTTTTTAAATATATTTTGTAAGAAACTATGAAACATAAAAGTAGATGCTCTATCGAAAAAATTAAAATTTAAAAGCAGCATTTGGCATACCAGAAGAATTATTATTGTATTCATGTAGTGATTATTTTATTCAGGTAGTGATGTGTTTATATAGTTAATAGAAAAAAATCACAATCGTATACTGCCGTTGACACTTTCTCAATATAGAAGAAAAACTGAATTAGAAATAATATGTATTTTAATCATTATTGTAGTTATTTATTATTTTTTTCTTTTTCATGGTGGAAAGTTTGGTTTATAGAAAGCTGAATGAAAAATCATTTTTTTATATTTTGTAAGAAACTATGAAACATAAACATAGACGCTCTTTCGAAAAAAATTAAAATATAAAAGCAGCACTTGGTATACCAGAAGAATTAATTTATTGTAGTTGTAAGAAGCTTACTCCATCTACTAATGTTTTTCTCTTCTTTTTCATTTTATGGCTTCTCGGTGTTCTCAAACTTTATCTTTTCAATCTCTTTTAGTGTTTTGTGTGTAAACTCATATCTTCAATATATTATGTCGTGTGTTCTATAATGCCAAACCAATTAGAAATTAACGATGTTCTTACGTTAATGTATACGAAAGAGCGATATTGGTGTAGTGACTAAAACATTAAAACGACCAAGTTCCAGAAAGGCTTAAAGCTGAACTATCTGGCTAAAAACATGGATATGCAGCTATGCATGTGTCCTCAAGGTCGCAGTACTCAAGTTCATCTTAATTAAGTCATGAATATATATTGATCTGTCCTGTAGTAAAAAATAAATGAAATATACGGCCAAATCTACCTAAACATTACCAACAATGCCAGCATCTTCTCCTTTTCCATTCAAGAAATTATTTTTAATCACGAATGGCAGAGTGAGATGGTAACCTTTTCCACCAGTGTTCTGAAGACTCCCATTAAAACGACCAAGTTCCAGAAAGGTTTAAAGCTGAACTATCTGGCTAAAAACATGGATATGCAGCTATGCATGCGTCCTCAAGGTCGCAGTACTCAAGTTCATTTTAATTAAGTCATGAATATACATTGATCTGTCCTGTAGTAAAAAATAAATGAAACATACGGCCAAATCTACCTAAACATTACCAACGATGACAGCATCTTCTCCTTTTCCATTCAAGAAATTATTTTTAATCACGAATGATAGAGTGAGATGGTAACCTTTTCCACCAGTGTTCCGAAGACTCCCATGGCTCTTACGCAGCTGCTAATCTTCAGTTTGAACTTCTGCTCTCAAATCTTTGTTTATTCTCAGTGAAATCCGACCAACAACCAGTTCTTGTCACTGAAAGACACGAATAGGAGTAACAGCACATCTTTTGATTTGTATACACTGTCAAGCGAAAGATTGTTTTCCAATAACTATTGGAAAGTGAAAATGAAAAATGATCTTAGAGAAAATGGAAAATGTAAGTAATTGGAACACTTATTGATCAAAGCAGCAAAAAGAGGGGAATGTACCTTTAGATTGTCACCAAAAGAGTTTCAGATCAGCTGTGGCTTTATCATCTCGATGAAAGCTTCAAATGAAGCCTGCAATGGAAAATAAATACAGAATTCAGAGAAATATCTTGCCAAGAACCTAATGTTTAATTTAAATCCAAATGGTTAATGTACAAATGCCAAGTTAAATGCAAGGATTGTGCGTATAAGTAAAGGTAGATGATAACGTCTCATATGGACACCAATGTTAATATCCAACTTTGATTCCTACATAAGTTGATAGCGAGTCAAAATTATCGTGTGAATAACAATCTCCCAATCACAAAACTATAGACTTGATATTAAAATAGCCAAAGCTCGCCTAACAAAACTTATTCTTTTATTACTTATTTATAAACAGGAATGGGCAAAGAACATGTACCAAGTCCATCCATGCAAGGTGTGACTCATAGAGTCATAGTAGTCATTTGAAAGGAATGCTTCAGCTTTTCTGTGCAGCAGCTTCTAAAACTGGAAAAATATAATGAAGTACTTCAAGACACATAGCTAGTATCAATGAAGAAAGTGCATGTTATTCTACCTCAGTGAAGTGACCAAGTATCATCAAGCTTTGTGATGTTGGCGAGATGATCAGATTGAGAAGCATCTTATAGGAGGTTCACTTCGTCATTTTATAGTACAAAAAAACCGTTGCGGCATGCTTTTTATCTTCTGTGAGGCTACTAAGCCATAATTTGAACTCCTATAAGATTTTCGTAAATTCTGCTCTCGAATTTGGTTTGATTCCCGAAACCTTCACCCCTCCATATACAGAAACTTCGAAAGCAAGAACCTAATTTTTGCAAAAAAAAAAAAAATCAACTTAAACAAAAGCTTCATTCCTCAGTTCGTACAAAAAAAAGGAAACCAAAAAAGATTGTAGCTCTTGTAACCTATCCTGTCCGAGAGCCTATTGACCTTCCCTGTGACAGCTTGAACTGCATCAATTATCTTTGCTATCTCTTGTCACACTCTCTGTCGTTTGTTCCAAGGATTTCCATCTCGCTCTCTCCGTGACTTGCTCCATCAGCTCAACGCCGCTTGTTCCGCCGCCAGCAATCCATCGCACTCCGCCCGCTTGATCTGTCTCTCTCCACTGCGCTTGCTCATTCACTTTCGTGACATGCCGCACACTCAATTAAATCATGAGTTACAAAAGGACCTCAAAGTGGCAAGTAATCGAAGAATAAGAAGCAGCCTCAGTTTCAGATTCTGGGTCTGAATAAAAATGAAGTGTGTGTTTAGATGGAAGATGGCGTATGGAGAAGCTCAGGCGTCACCGCCATCGATATCCATCTCCTCGTTTCATTAGAATTAGGGTTAGGAACGCTTTCAAACCCACAACCCAATAACATCGAAGCCCAATACGATTATGTTTAATGAAACGATGCGGTTTGTGCTTGTGTACACGTGTCGCAACTCCAGAGCTCGAATTTCCTAGGTGGAATCCTAGGTGGCATAAGAAATAGAGAGCAAGATAGATAGATATACCTTTTTGTCTTTTTTTTTTTTACAACAATAACTATAACTAGGTAACTAAACCACCCGATTCAGAGAGCCAAATCGGTCTTTTTGTCATAATATCACATAATTACACCTTTTTAAATATTTTAATTTTCATTATATTTACTTTGGTGCAACTATTAGGTATTTATTATACTTTTATTGAATTATCACTTACACTACTGTCACTAACCACTATCAAATGGATAAAAAAACAATTTTAAACTAGGCATGGGCATTCGGGGTCCCAATCAGGTTTCGGTTTTATCCATTCGGGTTTTGGTTTTTCGGGTTTATCAAAATCAACCCCATTCGGGTTATATAAAAGTTCGGTTCGGGACCGGTTCGGGTTCTATCGGGTTCGGATCGGGTTAGTAAATCTTCAAAAAACCGGTATAACCCATTGTACTTTCGGGTTCGGATCCCAATCGGTTCTTCGATTTAAAAATACATGATTTGAACCTATTTTGTAACTAAAACATAAATGAAATCGGTTCTTCGGATTTAAAATACATGATTTGTACATATTTTAATAGCCAAAACATAACTAAAATCGATTCAAAAAAAAAAAAAAACATCAAACGTGATCATTCAAAATCAAGCGAAAGATAAACATATTTAGTGATAGAAAAGAAACCAGATACATGAAATCATAAAACAAAAACTAAGTTCTCATGAAATGAGAAACATTATTCAATGAAAACAAAACCAAAATCTAAAAACTTCAGGCTTCAACCGCCACATTCCACCATCAACCTTCGTGTAACAGATAATTATTTTAGAAGTTCAATAATATCTTAAAATATTTTGGATACATATTAAGAATTAAGATCATATTTGGTAGAAGTTCTTTTTATGATTTTAAATGTTTCGGGTTCTATCGGATATCCATTTAGGTCCGGGTTCGGTTCGGATAATACCCATAACCCAAAATACCAAAAAACAGGATCCATTCGGTATTTATGTCGGGTTCGGATCGGTTCGGATTCAGTTTTATCGGATCGGGTTCGGTTCGGATTTTCGGGTTTGGTTTATTTGCCTAGTCCTATTTTAAACTCATTAGAGAATAAAAATACGAACCCGGCGCTACGCGCCGGAATACCTCTAGTTATTCATAATCTTTATATTACATCAAAAGATTCAGCATGAAAATGTTAATCGAGACAACCCAGCCTCCAAACAACCCATTCTCTAGTAGATTTTAAAAAATATTGTTCTGTACGGACTACCCAATATGAGTTACGGTTTATTTTATTTATTTTTATCAAGTGAGTTACGGTTTATAAATATCCAAATCCACCCCGATATTTGTCTATTTGAACATGACCACTAGGCCTGGACTTTTATCCAAGATCCGGATTGGATCCGAGATTCGATCTGGATCCGATCAGAAAATCCGGATATTCGGAAGGGCCGAATCCGGATAGTAAAATGTTTGATTCGTCAAAGCCGGATCTGGATCCGGATATCTTAATTTTTAAGTCCGGATATCCGGATCCGTAAGTTTTATTAATAAATATTTCAAAAATAGTAATATCTATATATAAAAAATAATTTTATTTAATATATTTTCATTTTTATAATAGTATATATAAATTTTATGTAAATTTTGTAATATTATACATAGAAATAACTAAAGACATTATATATATTTTTTTTTAAATTATTGTTAATATTTTATATATATATTAATATTATTTTTTATTTATTTTAAGGACCCAAATCCGAATCCAAATATCTGCCGGATATTGCAATTTTTAGAAGGATATTCGAAAACCCCGGATCCGGATAAGGAACCACCAGGTTATGGCCTGACACTCCACCAATTCGGGTTGTATTTTATTTATTTATTTATTAAGTTGAGAGATTTCAAATCAAAACAAAAGAATCGATTAAAGGCACTGGTTTAGTTGCTGATAAATAAATAATTTAAAAACTATTTGTCCACCCAGTAAAGCTAAAAAAAAAGGAAAACTGTTTTTTTAGAGCAAAAAAATAGTAACTATGTCTCTGACTAATCTATATTTTGTGTTATATTTTCCTATAATACCCTTTAATATTTATGAAAATAATTTTAATAAATAGTTTTAGAAACAAAAAAAATTTGAAAAAATAGTAATATTTGTTAAAATACCTATATGAACTTAATGGTATATTTTCCAGTTATAAAAAAGTTAAAATTATAAATTTCAGATTATGTTCTAAAAAAAGTAGAAATGACATTCTACGAAGTAGAAAACGAAATCTATTTTTTTCATTGAATCTACAATGTTTAGAATACGTGATCTACGAAAATAGGACTATTCTACAAATATGTAGAATACACATTCCGCGCTTAACCTACCATTCTAAAATTCTTAGAAATCAAAATCTACACATTAATCTAATTCTAAAACATGTAGAAACCGACTTCTACAGATTTACTATAAATCTAAAACATGTAGAAATCAAATTCTAAACATTACTATAATTCTAAAAAACTGTAGAAACTGATTTCTACATATTAGTTTTATTCTACGGATAAGAAATCAGTTCCTAAAAATATGGAAACAAAATATTTGAGAATATTCACTTTTATATTTTTTAAAAAAATCGATTTAAAAAAAAAAAAAAACGAAAAAAGGAACAAAAAAAAGCGACAAAAAAACCTTGGCAACCTTCTTCGCCGTCTTCTATATTCCATTGATTGTTCACAAAATTTTCCCAAAATTTTCACATTATTTCTACCATGATTCATGTCTATGCTTCATGTGGTGTTTGGGAATTGGTTGTATCTTCAGGTTGGAGTTTTAATGTTGATAAAAAGAAAGGGGGAAGGTTACTTGCTTTGGAATTTTGGTCTTCTCTGGAAGAGTTACAGAAAAACGTTATAGAGGATTTTGGTTTTGAAGAAACAGATGCTGATTTGGAGTTGAGTTACCTTCCTATTGGATTGATCAATTCATCAAAATGTCCACCAGTGATCATTGGAAACTCAAGGCAAGTTCAAAATTTTCTAGGGTTTTGTAAGAAGCATCAATCAACTCAATTGTGTGTCAGCTATAAAGCAAAGCAAGGAAATCCAAATAAGATCGACATTGATCTTAATAAGATGCCAACTGATGCAAGTACTAGTGAAGAAAACGAGCGAAATCCTTGTGACATTGGGACCGCTTCAAATATTGTTAAGGGGGCTAAGCGTAACGAGAAGAGGAAAGGGAAGATGAAGCAAAGTGAAGTTGATGGAGATGATTATGATGCTGACAAGCATAACGAGAAGAAGAAAGGAAAGATGAAGCAAGACGAGGTTGAAGGAGATGATTATGATGCTGACAAGATCAATTCTGAAAAAGAAAACAGAGAAAAATTGGCAAAGAGTCAGGTGGTGGAATTGGTTAAGACGGGAGATCTTTTCCTCAACAAAACAGTTTTGAAAGCGAGGTTTGAGTTATGTGCAATGAAGCATAACTTTCACTACACAGTTACCAACTCCAATAAATCAGTTTGGTGTATTAGATGCGCTGATAAGGTGTGCTTTTGGGGTGCTCGAGCTGAGTGTTTGAAGGGCTCCACATATTTTATTATTAAGAAGTATGTCGGTGTACATTCCTGCGCACCTTCAAACAAAACCAGTGCCGGAAAGACAGCTTCAGCGAAAACGATAGGCAGTCTGCTAATGCATAAATATGAAGGTATCAAGGAAGGGCCTAAAGCGAAAGATATTGTTCAGATTATGCGTAATGATTATGGATGTGAGATCTCTGATTCTTTAGCATGAGATTCCCGTGAATATGCAGCCAACGCTGTTAGAGGTATTCCAGAGGAAAGTTATGGGAAAATACCAAAATACTTGCACATGCTGCGAGAGGTCAATCCGGGTACACATTCCTCTTACAAGACTGACGTCGATGGTAGATTTCGATATCTGTTTATAGCGTTTGGTCAATCGATCAGAGGTTTTAATACAGTCATGAGGCGTGTCATTGTCGTCGATGGAACATTCTTGAAGAGTAAATTCAAAGGGGTGCTACTGGTTGCAACTGCTATAGATGGAAATTCAAATTTATATCCTATTGCATTTGGGATAGTAGACTCTGAGAATGAACAGTCTTGGGAATGGTTTATGAGACAATTAAAAGTTGTTGTTGCTAATGATAATGGTTTGGCTTTTATTTCGGATAGACAAGTGTCAATAGCGAAGGCACTGGAGAAAGTGTATCCGCCAGTGAGACATGGTATTTGTATTCATCATTTGTTGAATAATGCGATATCGTATTTCAAGGGGAAGGGATTAGCTGGGTTGATTTCTAAGGCTTCAAAGGCTTATAGAGTGGTTGATTTCAAGAAGACGTTTGCTCATGTTTGCAATATCAGTCCAGCAATTGGAAATTATCTTATGGAAGCAGATGTCAAAAAGTGGGCTAGATGTCAATTTCATGGATACAGGTATGACATTAGGACAAACAATCCTGCAGAGTCGATAAATTCTGCGTTGCGTTCGCCGAGAGAGTTTCCCGTAATTCCTTTGTTGGACAGTATTAGAGAAATGCTGACACGCTGGTTTTTTAAGCGTAAGCAATCGATTTTAAAGCACACCCACCGTTTGACCATAAATGTGGAGGAAAAGATTGATAGGAGAATTGGAAAGGGGGAAACTTTCAGAGTTTACCGTGTAACCGATAGCCAGCTGCTTGTTAAAGGCGATACAATTGACTGCTTTGTTGATTTGGACAAACGGACTTGTTCTTGTGGGAAGTACGACCTCTTGAAAATCCCTTGTAGACACGCAATAAAAGCTGGTTTCTTTGTTGGTAGAGAACCATATACATTGACTGATTTTTTGTATACCATGGGAGCTTGGAGAGAAGCTTATCAAGAAAGCATAAATCCCATTTCAGTTCCTGAAGATGGTTGGTCTGTTCCACAAGTAGTGGAAAATTCTGAAGTGCTACCGCCTGAGATAAGAAGATCTCTTGGAAGAAATAGAAAACGCAGATATGAAACTGTTGAAGACAAAATCCGATCATCACAAGGATCACAGGGGGATCAGCTTCGTAAGTGCAGTAGATGTGGTCTTGGTGGTCATAATAAAGCAACTTGCAAGATGCCAATATAGTGGATTTGTTTGTTGTGTTCTTCACAATTTAGTGAAAGTTTTCCAAACTTCATTTGCTTGATTTCTAGTAACTTTGTTTCTGTTTGTGACAATTTTGTTTCAGTTTTTCAGATTATATTTGCTTGAATTTTAGTAACTTTGATTCAGTTTGGGAGAACTTTGTTTAATTTTCATAACTTATTCTTAGACAAACTGTGATGTCCGCTACGTTTGGATCGATCGATCTGTATATTGAACGGTCGATCCGTCGGTCGATCCTGATCAATATGCAAAACAGACAAAAACACAGACAATCTTTTGATCGACCTGGTACAGTTCTCTCGATCGGCAAAGCTCGATCTCGTACCGACCGATCGATCGACTATTTGGACCGATCGATCGACTATTTGGATCGATCGATCGGCCGTATGAAACGATCGATCCCGTACTCTGATAAATCTTATTTGAACCGAATTTAACTCAGCAAAATAGAGAGAATAGGATAAAAACCTCCATTTATCTTCTCCTTCATGACTATACTTAATAGAATGGTAACTTACTATAGGTTATATAATTAATAAAAGTTATAATCTAAACTGGATATATAAAACATGCAAACAACCCAGATCCGAATTCGAAATGCGTAGAAAATTTAAAAAAACCGGTGGAATACAATGGAAAGATATAACTGATACTGATCATTGGTGGTCGTCAGGACTGCAGCTCCTACTCTGTCCAGGTGCTCGTCTGCTCCTATGGAGGCGTGAACCTCGCTCTGCATCGGTTGCTTCATCAGATGGTTCATTTTCTGCGTCGTCTCTAGTCATACCAGCTGCCTCTGTAGTCTGTGGAGCGCGGCAGCAGGAAGGAGTAGGTGGACATCTAATCTTTGCGAGTGCACCCCACACAGTCTGCATCATCGTCGAGAGCTTGAATAATGTATCGGCAGTCCATGCGAACTGCTGCTGCTGTGTACCATCTAATGGTGGTGCTCCAGAATCAAACTGACCAGTATATGGTGGTAACAAATACTCCATGGAACGGTTTGGAGTATGATCAACTGAGATATCCGGGATGGTGTTATCCTCACATTGTGTCTGCGCAGGACCAGAAGAAGAAGAACCACAACGACGTTTTGAAGCTGGTGGAGGAGGCGTGTAAAGAACTTCAGCAGGAGGCATGAACTCCATGTTCTCCACAGACGGCAGAGATGTGATAGCGGGTTGTGGAAGCTTGCAATGAAGGATTTTCCCATCAGGCATTGTAAAACGGTAAATTTTACCAGATTGAAGGATCTTGGTGTTTAGGAAGAACTGGGCATCAAATCTGTCAATCGTATCCACACAAGGAGTATCCGAAAGATCAATACCATGGTGCATGAAGATCCGAGTAAGTAGACTGCCAATAGACTCCTCCAAAGGCTTCCTATCAAGAGGACGAAGACCCCTAAACTTCCTTTCAAACAACATCTGAGCAAACAATGCTCCCATGTTTACCGAAAGCTCTGCTGGAGGTTCATCTGCAACGTCATACATCGGCCTGAGAGCTAATGGCAGCCCTAGTGAATAAGCTGCGCTTCATCCTCGGTCAATATTCCCTTTTGATGAAGCAGCTAGGTGGCACAAAACATTCTTCTTCCTTGACTCTCCTCCTCGGTCTGCATGCTTTCTCTTGTTTCTTCCCGAAACATCAGCTGTGCCATCAACATTCCCTGCAACATGACTATTTTCACCTCTCTCAGTATCAGCTGTTTGATCCTCTCCTTTCTCTTCGCCAGATTCCTCAAATTCAGAGTTCGTAGCTTCTTTTATTCCCCAAACATGATTGTTCCAATCATGTTTGCTATTGATCATATCCAAAATGCGATCTACTCTTTCATCTTTCTTCTCATCCTTCTGTACAAAATCAGTTGCCAAAAGGACCACTCCATCTATGTTGGATTCCATGAATGAATGCAAAATCCCCTACAAACAATCAAATCATTAGTACTGATGAGGGATATTCACCTTCTCATCCTTCCCCATCACCACACCCATAATAACACAAAGATATACCAGTCTCACCCTATCAACCCAAGTCCAGGTATTGCTCTCTTCCAAATGCTTCTTTTTTATGATCTGCAAATTTATTTTTCCATTTGTCTTTATCTGCTTACTCCAAAACCCATCATCATCTTTCCATGTCACTAACCCACTGTTATTCTCTCGCTTCACTTTCAGACCAGTGACAGCATGATACTCTTGCAATCCAAAACGCAGAGGTCTCCTAGCGAAAGTGAACCACTTCTCATGTCTCTTGCTTGTCATCAACTCCTTACACAAGAAAGAGTGTACCAACCTCGCCGAAAACTTTAGATCATTCTTCTGGATAACCATAATCTGTGAAAAAATGAGATCTTTCATAACTTCATCGAATTCTGGCTCCATTTTTTCTTTCAGCAACTCGAGAAGTTTTAGTCGGCAGCTGTTATTAATCTTCTTAACCTGAGGTTCCAATCCCTCACCGTATAAACGATTAGGCAACTCCAACTCCATACCTTAAAATTGAATACAATACAACATATATCTATTAATAACAAATATCACAGCTCAGTTAAATAATGTCTCTTAATACTTTATCAATAACCAATGTCAAAGAATTAGCATTCTCACTGTATTAATTTCAATTTTCTGGTGTTTTGATTTTTTTTTTAAAAAACAATACCTAAAATTCCAAAATATATCCCAAAAATATGATTTAAGCCATGATTGTGTACAAAATCTTCTCTAATCATCATCTTAACACATGATTGAAGCCTAAACATCCTAACTAACTCAAAAAATTACCTTTTACCTTTCTATTTTCAAACTCTAAAAAGAAGTGGAGATAGAGTTTCATACCTTTGCAGAACGAACTAAAGAGTGATAGATTTGTAAAAAGCTCACGAAATCGTATGGGTTAGGTCAAATAATCGTCCAAATCAGAATGAAATTGAGTGAGTTAGGGTTAATGAACTTGGGTGAGAATTTGATTTTCTCCCCCTTTGTTCGTGAATGGGAAATTATAGGTTTCATCCCAGAGAAATCGAGTTTAAATAGTTGAAATCATGAAACTCTAAAAAGAAGTGGAGATAGAGTTTCATACCTTTGCAGAACGAACTAAAGAGTGATAGATTTGTAAAAAGCTCACGAAATCGTATGGGTTAGGTCAAATAATCGTCCAAATCAGAATGAAATTGAGTGAGTTAGGGTTAATGAACTTGGGTGAGAATTTGATTTTCTCCCCCTTTGTTCGTGAATGGGAAATTATAGGTTTCATCCCAGAGAAATCGAGTTTAAATAGTTGAAATCATGCTTGGTCGGTTCAAATCAAGTGGGAATCAATCCGGATATAGTCATACAAAACCAAAAAATTCGATTTGGGATTCTTTCCTGGGCACGGGATCGATCGATCTATCCTTACAGATCGGTCGATCCGTGTAAATCGACCTTCGCCGATCGAGTGAAATGGACCAGGTCGATCAGTATATATTTCGCGTTTTTTTTGTTCTGAATAATGATCAGGATCGATCGATCCACTATACCTTGTAAAGTGGGATCGATGGATCCCCCTTGTTGAACTCAATATATATCTTTTAAAAAATTTACAATTTTAAGGACATTACTGCCATTTTGGAAAAAATTAGTCTAATAGGACATAAAGTAGTATAGATTAGTCTAAAATGACATAGTTACCATTTTTTTGCTCTAAAAAAACAGATTTCCCAAAAAAAAAAGCATTGCTCTACTCCGTCCGTGTTAGGCGAGTATTGATAACTTGTCTTCGATGCTACCATGAACCACCACCAACAAAATAAACAATAAACATAGCATACTAAATATAAAACACAGCCTGTTGACAGAACAAAGAAAAAAAAAAGAAAATCAAGATTAAAATCTTAAAGTAGTTAATCAAACACAAGTGCTAATTAAAATGTGCATTTGATCATTATTTCTCAATTTCTCAGTAATAATTCATATAAAGATTAATTATCATAAAATTACGGTAAAAATAAGACTTTATAACATGAAACAAAATGGTTGACTTGGCTTACCTCGATGTGTTAGTATGAATCACAGGTGGTGGTTTCAGTTTATCTTGAAGCTCCTTGACTCCTAGTTTAACGAACTCATCCACAACTGTCTTCATAAAGACAGCCACTTCGGTTCTAAACTTCATGGACCCGCTTTGGCTAGTACCTTTAACTATGGAACCAACAGGAGCACCGTCTATATAAGCATTGGCTGCCTTCACTATATCGCGAGCCCTTACAAAGTAATGGCTACGAACAAACTCTTCAAAGTGCTGCACATTTCATCACAACTGTTATTATTAACAGTCTTCAAAGAACAAAGAACCTCAAAGTTTTTGAACTTTTGACTAGATACTTGCATTTGGTGGCTTCCTCATGATGTATACCATTGTTCGTAACGACAATATGAATACGTTCTCACTGTAACCTTTGGAAAAAGGCTCGCCTAATGGAGTCCACTTGGTCCACCCAACGAAAGGTTCGTTATAGTACGGTTTTCGATTCAAGATGAGTCCTTGGATTGAGACAAGAAGCATTGTGGACTCCTGTGGGAGCCAGTTCTCCCTCGTATTACCATACCAGGTACCGAAAAGACTCAGGCATACATGACCAGAGTTGTATAGATTAGGGTTGATTGTAAGCCCACCAGAATGGTAATGAACCATCTGTCACCAACAAAATGAAACTCCAAAAGTTATCAAGTGTTTTAAGAAAGAACACATTGAGAAAGTAGTTCTTGAGGACATTACTGGAGCCACTGAAGGATAGGTATCAGGGAAGTGAATATCCAAAAAGAAAAGACCGTCATGGTAAGGAGTCCCTTCAGCTCCAATAATTACAGCTCTCATAAGATCCATTCTTGATTCACAGGCTCTCACAAATATTGTCTCTGTTTGCAAAGAAAATGTTAACTTAAAAAAAAAAAAATAGGTGAAGAGAAATGTTGCAAGCATTGGTATATTACACCAAACCTGGCAAATCCTTCTCAAGAATCTTCCAATCTGCTTGAATCTTTTTCGCCCAATACCTTGAGTGCTGATAAGATTAAAAAGAGAGGCAGCTAAACTTTAAAGCATGTTGAAAATCAAAGAAACAACCACTTAATGATAGAATGTAACCATCACCTGCTTTGAAGCATTCCCCTTAGAAACATAGTGATGATCTGAGAAGTGCTGAACACTGTCAAATCTTTTAAAATTAGCTCGAGCTGAGGTTCTCTTGCTGCTAAAATTCGGAAACCACCAAGGCTGATAGTTTAGTATAGACTTCCCTTTGTTCTTCTTATCGATCACTTCAGGAATTCCAGCCTACAGCAAGATAAAAGCACCAAAACGTATGTAAGCTCTTTTTTTTTTTGGTAAAAGATATGTAAGCTTTTTGATTTCATATAACCTAATAAATCGAATCAGTTTCAACTTAGTAGCACAAATCAATACGACGAAGATGATTCACCTGGAACGGATAAAACAAATTAACCCATCAAGCGAAAAAGCAAAGAGAAATCGTAGTAAAAAAATTTAAAGAAGAACCAAAACCAACATAAACCCTAAATCAAAACAAAAACCCTAAACACACATAGATGATCATCGCGCATTAACCAAGCCCTAAGAGAACAAAAAATCACTTTTTTCCAGGCAAATCAGTAAATTTGAGCACTGTCAAAACGGATTTAACTGTACAAAAAGGACGGGACGACGGAACCTTTCTGTCCACGGCGGGCTCCATTGACGAACTGAAAGGAGAAGTGCTTTTACAAGGGAAATAATCTAACACTACTAAAAGCCGAATACGCAGAGCGTACAGAGTGCCACGTAGGATTTTTTATTTGGCCAATCAGATTCTTTTGCTTCGCCACGTCAGACACGGTTTTCCTCCGACTAAAGTCGAGTAAAAAATTACGTGGGCTTACTGATTTCGCTTTGGGCGGGCTTAGTGATTTCGCTTTGGGTTTTAAGGGATTGCGACTCGGGCTTCGGGTTGTTTCGTGATTGTGACAAGAATCATTTAGATGAGCCGACCTCGAAAGATGACGATTCTCCTCACCATTATCACTTCGGTTTCTCCGATCGAAAAGAAAAAATCCGTAGACTCCATCGATTCAATCCTACACTATCAAAAGTTTCGTTTCGATCAATCAATACCTTCATTATTATTTCATTTCACCTCCCTCTTTTCCTCCTCCTATATAGATTGATCTTTCTTCTCCGTAAAAAGCAAAACCCTTGAAAAACTTAGATCTCAAGCTATGGCGATGAAACGAAATGGAAAGTCTCCTGCCTCTTCCGACTCTTACGAAAAAGTGATGTTCTTCAGAGATGTCTCTCTAGGTCCCCATGAAACTCGTCTGCGCTTTCGACTCATCCATTTCTGGGAGGCTCAGAACCCGGTGAAGAAGACCCTTATTGGCCTGGAGATGCTTCTCATCGACGAGCAGGTACGTCAACTTCCTAAAAGTTTTATCTACACCTTGAGGTCGATTTGTGTTAAAGCTAATTAGTTATGTTAGATTAGTTAATTAAATCTGGAACCGTGATTTTGTCGTTTGTGTTTTGTTTTTTTTTTTCCGACGATATAAATTGTTTCTAGACCGTGAGATCCGTGCTTGGGTTCATTTTACATTTTGTGTTTGTTATTTTTTTCCAACGATATAAATTGTTTCTAGACCGTGAGATCCGTGCTTGGGTTCATTAGTTATTATGTTAGAATAGTTAATTAAACTTTAAGCTGTGCTTTTGACGTTTCTTTCAACTTTGAAGACGAAGCTATGGTTAATTAGTTATGTTAATAAGATTTTATACTTTGATTTTGACGTTTTGTTATACGGTTATTTAGTTAGTTAGTATGGTTTGATATAGTTTTTGTTTAAATCCGAGGTTTGATTCTCCTTTTGTGTTTTTGTTATTACTTTCGACAATAGGGAACTGTCATTCAAGGATTCATCCCACCAGGACGTATTAAGAAATACTTGCCTGAGATGAAGCGAGGTTCAGTTTACGAACTCATCAACTTCTACGGATCGAAGAACAAACCGATGTATCGGGTTGCTGATCATATCACAACCGTGTCCTTCGCATGGAAATCTGAGTTGTCGGTCCTTCACGACATTCCAATCCCTTTTGATGAAGACCTTTTCAGGATGCATTTGTATGAGGATTTTGAGGCCAACTGTGATCTGAAAGGTGACGTCTATGGTAAGCATACTAATTTTACTAAATTTATATTTTGATGTTGTTTCGGTCTATGTTCATGTTTGCTAAAGAATTGAAGAATTTTATTGGGTAAAATAATTAGTTCACGTGTTTCGTTTTTTTATTGTTAGATTAGAAATCAGAATTATTTTCTTAATGATAAATGTTATAGATGTTCTTGGCCACATGAAGCTGGTCGATGGACAGATTCTTACCGAGCGTCCCACTATTGATGAAGCGAAGATCGCTACCACTCGGCACATTATGATTCATGTGCAATCACATGAGTAAGTGTGTTCTCCTATTTTCAATACACCATCTCTCTTTAGTTCCTAAGTCCCTAAGATATTATTTTTTCAGAGGACCTGTCATGAAGCTCTACCTCTGGGACCAGGCAGCAACGGACTTCTGCAAGAAGTTTAAGTCCTACGAAAACACTCCCACAGTTGTTTTGGTCACAGCCGTTAACACTAAACGTCTCGGAGGTAATCATTTTTCCCTTTGGTTTCACGTTTGACTGATTATTGTGTCATGTTTTAAGGTTATTAAACATTCTACAAAAGTTTTGTTCTTTTAAATTGGCTGCTAGCTTTACACTCCTATCATCTTTAATCCTTCTTCCGTCATTTAACAGGTACAATGGCACTGAGTTCTATGTCTCCCACACGGGTTTTCATGGACTATGATGTCCAACCAACAATTGATTACTTCGCCTGGTATGTACCACCGTCTATAGAAATTTATGTTGAGCACACATTTACGCAAATTGAAGTTATTGACTGAAGCTATGATTTCTATTTATTGTTAGGCTCTCCTCAAACCCAGAGATTGCTAAGCAGGTTAGTGCAGAGGTGGTCACTAAGCGAGAGACGATGACTATATCTGACATATTCTCCTACATGACTCTGGAATCTGCAAAGGTAAATACTAAGCTAAATATTACTTGCAAATTTTAAACGCTTATATGTTTATATCAAATGCTTTTGGATTGTTGCAGGATGCCTTTTTTGAGTGCACTGCTACGATTGATGATGTGGTTCATGGATCTGCTTGGTACTATATTGCATGCACTGGGTGTCATAGTAAGGCTACCAAAAGCGCAAACTCATTGATTTGCACGAACCCAAGATGTGTGAAGGATACCACAGCTGGAGTTGCACAGTATGTTCATTGGCCTCGATGATCAATTACACTCTCTCTTATATTAGTTTTAGATTATTAACTTCTGATTCTTACGTAACAGGTACCGTGCAAAGATTTCGGTTTATGACAGCAGTGAACAAGGTTTTTTTGTCCTGCTTGGTGATGCTGGTTTTCAGTTGACTGGGAGGCACGCATCTGAGTTGGTCAGCAGCTACTTTGAGGTAAATATCTATCAGTTTATACTCTTAAATGATTGAAACTCACACTATTGTTCTTGAATGCACGGCCAATAAAGACAAAGGCCCTGACCATGAAGTGCCTGTCCCGGAAGCTCTGATCAGCATAATCGGACAGACCCATAAGTTTTGTGTGAAAGTTACAGACCACAACTTCTCTTGCAACACCCGAGCTATCACTGTCACCAAGATCCTCCCTCTAGAGACACCATCACCCACAAAAGGCTCTCTTGGAAACGCCATTGCTGAACCGTCCATGGAAGCAGTGCAGACTGGAAGTGACGTGTGTGAGCCTTCAAAAAGCCGTGGAGATTCTGCAGATGAAGAGTGTAAGAGAACGTTTGACAGTGTTGATCCAGAGAGAGTCAAACGGGCAAGATGTGAGAAATGATGATTCAGTTCGATGATGCTTAAGTCTTTGCATTGAACTTCAAGTATTATGTTGGTTTTTGAACGTTTGCTTCAGTTTAATTACTATTTTGGTTTTTAACAAGACTTTGCTTTGTTTCGTTTCATTTCAGACTTTGGCTTTTAATCGATTGAACTATCCTTCCTATATAGTTTTCTCAGAGCAATTGTTTTCATAATTTGAATTCGTTTATACAAACCAAATGATTTGGCCTCATAAATATCTCGCTAGACTTAATTATTTCCATATCCCATATACAATTTGAACTCCACGTAGCCATCACAAACATACATAAATTGGTTTGGGTGGCAATTGTACTCATTCAGCAAAGAAAGTTGCAAAGCTATATTATAATTCAAAATTTTTTATATAAGAACAACCCAGAAACGTTACATTATTTATATTATTTAAGTTTTATACACGTTTTTGAAAGACTAAATAACACCATATCATTCTTATAAGGGACAATTCTATAGTCAATGATATATAGTGGCTATATAAATATCGTTTCATAAAAAACCAGTATATTGTATGCTAAGTGGGTTTGTTTAGACAGACAATCTTTAATTATTTAGACAACTATAACCATATACTTAAATATTACGAACGTTAGTTTCAATTTTTCACAGACATAATATATATATATATATTAGTTTCAAAGTCTTCACAGCAATATGAAAACGCAATATTCTAATTTTCAAATTGTTTTCAATTTGTTTCATTATGTTTTACAGGAAAGCTTTAAAGAGAGAAAAGATAACTATATTATTTTTTGTTTCCAGTCTCTACTTTCCTTAATAATCTTCTTCCTCCCACCTAGGCCTGGGATTTATTATCCGAGATCCGGATTCGATCTGAGATCCGCTCCGGATCCGCTCCGAAAATAGGATATCCGGGGTGCCCGGATACGAATCCGGATAGTAAAATCTTGGATCCGTGCAAACCGAATCCGGATCCGGATATCGTAATTTTTAGGTCCGGATATCCGGATCCGGATCCGTATTTTTAAAATACATTAAATTTTTAAATTTTATTAATATTTATATTTGATATATTAATATTTATACATGAATTAATCTTATAATATTATATTTTAGTTTTACAATATTATAAACGTATATAAATATATTTATAAATATTTAATTTATGTATTATATTAAAAAAAATTAGTATTTTTTGTTAAAAAATTAATATTTTTTGTTAAAAAATTAATATTTTTTGTTAAAAAATTATTTTTAATTATTTTGACGGATCCAGATCCGGATATCCGCGGATAATAGAATATCGAGACGGATATCCGAAACCCGGATATCCGGAAACCACGAATCCGGATCTGGATATTAAATCCACGGATCCGACGGATCCGGATCTGACGGATCCGGATCCAAATCCGGATACCCTAAATTTCTCAGATATCCGGATCCGTCCGAGGCTACTCCCACCTTATTCAATCAAACCCCTACGTGGCCACAATTTTCACATGGCGTAGTCCAAGGCTCATGTTACTTTATCTGAAAATTAAAAATAATCCTTACTATATTTGAAATACCATATCTCATTTACATTAATTTAGACTCAACGTGTATGGAAGTACATTTATTAATATGAATAAACAAAGACGTGTATGATATGACCATTAAAAATATCAAATTAGATAAATACTATACACTTAACAAAGACGTGTATGATATGACCATTAAAAATATCAAATTAGATAAATACTATACACTTAACAGTGTTTATTTTAATTAGGATATTGGATTAAAAGTCTATATTAGATTAAACTGATACTAGGATTATGCAATTGGAAGAAATTGAGACCACCTCTATATTATTTTAATTAGAAAAATTAATACAACAACGTACAGTTAACAAAAATAGTTAATTAATGTTCATTACACACTTATTACATGAGGACACACCCAAAAACGAAAACGGGGCCGTCCACGTGGATCACAAAATAAACCAAAAGGTATGTATTTACTATCAAAAATAAATAATACTAATATCAAAATTGTCTCATCCAACTGCTTGAATTGTGTATCTTTTTAGTTCATCTGGTGAATGACCAACCGACATTCAAACCAAAATATTACGATTGTAAGCTTTTATGTATCGTAGTATTATATTCTAAACAAACCTTATTCATTAAACAAACTAATTTCCCGGATTTAATATAACAGGTGGCTGTGATGGCTGCGACTCTTACAGTAAGCAACAGTACTATAATTTATTTCTTTTACGCTATTATTTTTAAACTAACTACTATTAATCTTAATTGTCAAGCAGAAAAATGCACGTAATATGAGAAAAGCCATCTTGCTATCGAAACGGACTTTAGCACCGTCCCGAGGTACACATCATGGCTAATAAAATCTTCTTAGATTTAATAAATTTATGGTCCTGACATACATTGTTTATGCGTAGATACATTTGCTACACCACATCCACAAGGAATGGGTCGCACTCAACCAAAGAAGAAAGGTGCATACTAAAACTCCCTTATTTGCTAACTAACCATATTTGTAAATATATCTGTAAATAACATATAAAAAATCTGCCATTAAACAACATATTTTTTAAAATAAAATATACTAAAATATAAAAAAAAAATTATTATAAGATAACTACTAAAATAAAATAATTAATTTCAAAAAAGTATTTCCAACGTAACTACTTTTTAAAAAATCAACTGAAAATGAACTTTAGAAATAATATATTTTAACATATCCTATAAAAAATTGAAAAAACCAAAATAAAAAAAAATTAATTTTACAAAATGTAGATTTATAATTCTTTGACATCTGATAAATTCATAAGATGTTATATAAACAATAATTAAAGATTCCGTAGCAAACGTTTTTTCAGAAAAAGCTTCGACGTCACAACTCGATGAAAACCCAATCGTAGCATGCTCGAAATGTGGTGCATTAATGTGGACTTCTGAAAGCACCGATACAGATCGTAACACAGGTGCACCAACTTTCACCCTTTGCTGTAACCATGGTCAAATCAAACTTCCACCAATCAACCAGCCGCTAGCCCTGTTAGAAAAACTTCTTCAAACCAAATGGTTTCGAGATACTATTCGAGTATATAATTCTATACTTGCTTTTACATCCGTCGGAATGAAGATGGATTATAATGTGGTCCACGCACCTGGTCCTTATACTATCCGGATCCAAGGTCAAACCCACCACAGAATTGACTCGCTCATACCACGACAAGGCTGTCCCCCGGAATATCTCAAGCTTTACATATTTGACACAGCCAACGAACTCAGAAACCGCCTAAATGCAATGGGGCAAACTTCAGCAGAAGGTAATCTCGACGAGCCAACATTAGCTCTCCTCATCGAGATGATTGACGAGAATAATTGTCTAGCTAAGATATTTTGTCGTGCACGAGACCACTACGAAAACGTCGGGTCAGAGTTTTTTATTAGGTTAGTCCCAGATAAAGGGAACGGGAAAGAATACGATCTTCCAAGTACAAGCGAGGGGGCAGGTCTTATCGTGGGGGATATAACATCAACAATTGGAGAACGAGATATAGTGGTCCAGTTTCGATCTGACACTTTGCAGCAGATACGTGACGATCACCCTCTATATATGAGCCTCCAATACCCTTTTTGTTTCCGTATGGTGAATATGGGTTTCACCCTGAAATTCCCCTGCATCTTGAGACAGGTACTTCAAAAACGAGGCAATTCGTGACCATCCGTCAATACTACGCTTCTCTAATCCAAACACGTCCTACCCAAGGAATGACGTTGATTAAAGGCGGTCGCCTCCTCCATCAATTTATTGTGGACGTTCCTCCATCAATTTATTGTGGACGTTTATACAGCAATTGGAGAAGATCGACTGAGGTGGGCGAGAAATAACCAAGAGATCTTGCGGGCTGAGCTCTACAGCAATGTCCTTGATGCTGTAAGCAAAGGTGACACTGATGCTAAAATTATTGGGCAGAGATTTATACTGCCGCCAAGTTTCACCGGAGGCCCCTGGTACTTAGTTGAGAAATACCATGATGCTATGGCTATTTGCAGGGAATTTGGCAATCCAGATTTGTTTATCACGATGACGGCCAATCTCAACTGGAGCGAGATTAAAGAACATCTTCAGAAATACGGTGGTGATTCTCCTAATGATAGACCAGACATTGAATGTCGGGTTTTTAAGTTGAAGCTAGACCAACTGCTAAAGGATTTCAAAGCAGGAACTTTCTTCAAGCCATACAAGGCAGCTCTCCACCGTATAGAATTTAAAAAAAGAGGTCTCCCTCATGAACATATATTATTGTGGTTAGGAACCTCTACCAGAACACCGAGTGCAGAAGAAGTGGATGAAATAATTTATGCCGAGCTCCCCAACAAAGAGGAAGACCCAACTGCTTACGACTTAGTCACAAAACATATGGTCCATGTGGGCTCTTCAATCCGAAGTCACCATGTATGGAAAACAACGTGTGCACGAAAAAGTATCCTCGGCCGAATAATGACAACACTTCGATTGACAAATCCGGGTATGTGTTATATCGTCGACTCTGAAATGATGATACGTGTACAGTAAAGGCTGGAGCTGTACTAGACAACACTTTTGTCGTACCTCATAACATTAAGCTTCTGAAGAAGTACGAAGCTCATATCAACGTTGAATGGTGTAATCGTACAAGCGCGGTGAAATACTTATTCAAGTACATAACAAAGGGTGTTGATCGAGCAACCGCTGTTATCGAGAAAGGAAATACAACAACTACATCTGACGCCACGGGATCCGGAGGATCAAAGGAGAAAGTCGTCAGCCAGCGCAATGAGATCCAAGACTACATCGAAGCCCGATATTTATCAGCTTGTGACTCTATGTGGCGGACTTTTGCATTCCACATACACAAAAGAAAGCCATCAGTTGAGAAGCTTATCATTCACTTAGAAGGCGAACATAATATTACGGTTAAATCAACAGACAACCTCGGCCGTGTAATCCGCAAACCGGGTATCGAGAAGACGATGTTCACGGAATGGATGGTTTTATGCAGAAGGTCAGCGTTTGCCCGGACACTGACATATGTGCAGATTCCTCAATATTTTGTCTGGAACAACAGTGCTAAGGTGTGGACTGAACGTAAGAAAGGAAAATCCATTGGCCGAGTCGTAGCTGTCCATCCTTTAGCAGGTGATCGATACTATCTGAGGGTCCTTATTAATAAAATTGAGGGTCCTAAAAGTTACGACGAGCTAAAAACATACAACAACGTGAAATACCCTGACTTCAAATCAGTTTGCCACGCACGACGCCTTTTGGACGATGATGTTGAATGGCTCGAGAGTATGTCAGAGGGTGCTCGAACAGCCACTCCATACCAGCTTCGTGATATGTTCGTCACATTCCTAATCAATTGCTTCGTCGCAAGCTCTAGAGGACTATGGGAACACTCATGGAAATCAATGAGCGAGGACATACTTCACAAGAGGCAAAGGATCTTGGGTCACGCAAATCTGGAGCTGGACGATAAGACCCTAGAGCAAAACACATTGATAGAAGTAGAAAAGTTGATGCGCATGCAAGATCGGTCTTTAAATGATATTAAAGATATGCCGAAGATCAACCCTGTTTTGCTCAAAGAATTGGGGAACAGTCTGTGGAACCAAGAAATGGATTACGATCTTGTTGAGGAAACACTAAGACATGGCTAGCAGTACAACCTACTCAATGCTGAACAGCTTGCAATCTATGAATCAATCTTAGACTCTGTTGATAAAAAAGAGGGAAAACTTTTCTTCGTATATGGCGCAGGAATAGGAAAAACATTCCTTTACCAGACTATCATATCCAGACTCCGCTCAAGAAAACAAATTGTTCTACCAGTTGCTTCTTCGGGAATAGCCTCATTGCTTCTACCAAATGGGAGAACAGCTCACTCTCGATTCAATATTCCGTTGAAGCTCGACAAAGATAAGCTCTGCAACATCAAACCAGGTACAATGCTGGCTGAACTAATTGAGGAAACGGACCTCATAATTTGGGATGAGGCACCTATGACACACAAACATGCTTTCGAAGCATTAGACAAGTCGTTGAAGGACATAATGTCTATGAAAAACCCGCAAAGAATCAGCCTTTTTGCGGCAAGACAATTATGTTAGGCGGTGATTTCAGACAGACCCTACCGGTCATTCCACAAGGTAGTAGAGCTGATACTGTATTAGCTTCGATAAGCCATTCATATCTATGGAATAGCTGCCACAAGTTCTCTTTGAAAACAAATATGCGAGTCAATCAGGATGAGAAAGAATTTTCTGAGTGGCTTCTCAAAGTCGGGGAAGGTCGTCTAGAATCGGGACAAGCATATGAGGATGATGGCTACCATGACCAATTCATAGATATCGATGAATCTTTGATTTGTTGGAGTTTTGTTGACCCATTAGAAGGAGTTGTTGATGCCGCATATGGACCGATAAGCAGCCCGATGAATTCCCAGACTTCCTATACCGATAAAGCTATCCTCACTCCCCGTAATGAAACCGTCAATGAAATCAATGTTTACACCATCTCACGGACCGACGGGGTATCAAGGGACTACTTCAGCTCAGACAGCTTTGAGTTATCAGATACTACATCAGATCAAAATGATACACTATACGCCGTTGAGTATCTCAACTCATTGGAATTCTCGGGTCTGCCTTCGAACAAACTTACTCTGAAAGTTGGTGCCCCAGTTATGCTTCTCAGAAACATAAATAAAAAAATGGGATTATGCAATGGTACGCGAATGATCCTAACACACGTTGGCGAACGCGTTCTGAAGGCCGAGATAACCACTGGCTCACACATTGGAAAAGAGGTCATGATCCCAAGGATTGTACTTTTGTATGATGAAACAAAGTTACCGTTCACATTACGGCGTCGGCAGTTTCCTATCAGATTGTGCTACGCAATGACAATCAACAAAAGTCAAGGCCAGAGCTTAAAAGAGGTCATCTTATATCTGCCTAAACCGGTTTTCTCTCATGGTTAACTTTACGTGGCCCTATCACGTGTCACAATCAAATCAGGATTAAAGATCATAAAAGCCAAAGATTCCCACCAGTTGAAATTGAAGAACATAGCCTACAAAGAAATATTCAAAGGCCTTCATCCCGACAAGGGTAATTTTAAATAACTTAGTAGTTTTCAATCCCATCATTTTCAAAGGTCTGATAAAATATTATATTAACAGATTAACATCCCGAAGTATCAACCAAGCGATGATTCAATCCAAAAAAGAAAAGACTTACACACAGTTTTTTCACATCTAATCCAGGTACAAACCTTTTAACATAAATAGGAATACTATTGTAATTACCTAACTTTATGCTGACTAACTATTCTTATCCAATTTCAGGCTTTTTCTTTCTTATGAACGTCAACACAAGCTCTGCTCTCCAAAAGACTTATATTGTTTCTTACATTATTTACTTTACTTACCTACTCTTCTAGCTTTTAAAAACTGCGTTCAATCAATATTTACCGTTTTCAGACATTTTAGAGCAAACAATGCCTTCATTTCAAACAAAAAAAAAGAAACTAACGTTCAAAATTTAGATATCAACACAATTCCGCGCATCGCGCGGAGAAAGAACCTAGTGTATCCCTAATATAAATATACATAAAAACAAGAGTGCTGCTCAAAAAAAAAATATAAACAAGAGTTTGACCCCAAAAAAACAAGAGTGTGTTGTAATTAGAGAGTTTAGAGACTGAATATTTCTATGTTATTAATGATCAATAGAGGTTCCTTTATATAAGGATTACAAGATAAAGATAAATGGAAAGTATCCTAAACCTAAACTCACTAGGATTAGGAAAACTACTAATACATAATAATGGAAAGATTACATCTATTAGGAAAAATGAAAGAGTTTCCTTTTCTCCAAGCTTTGTGACCGTCTCTCTCTCTCCTAAAGTCGGCTCTCTCTCTCCTCTCTCTCTAGGGCTTCGGCCGTCTCTCCATCTTCTAGGTATTGGGCCAGTCTTGGACCGGGCCTGGTTAATGGCAATCCACTCCATGATTTATAACACTCCCCCTTGGATGCCATAACCATACAGGATCTGTAGTACGCTTCATGTTGCCTCATTAAAACCTTATCAGGAAAAACCCAGTGGGACAAAACCATGATGAAGGAAAAAGAGTACAACATGCACTACTCCCCCTGATGTGAACCTCAGTGTAGGTTCTACATTCTACGCATCTTGGTGCGTGATATTTCCTGTATGTATAGGATGGGAGTAATCGGCCAGTATCATTACTGAACCGTAATTCCACCACTTCGACTTCTTAGGTCGTTTTCTCATGTCTTTTGACATTGAGTGTCCCGGTAAAGCATGTGTGCTAAACAATGTGAACCATATTATTCTCGGGGATCACTATTGGGTCTTTGCAAATCATGTTTGCATGTGTCCATAGTCTAGATGTGATCGTCTACTGTTAACTCTTTACTTTGGTCGGACAAAATAAGTACTTATGGACAATGTACTAGACATAGTTATCGTGAACCTATGTCTCGATCTGGCAGATCCATGTCTGGGTCATAGACCTCGTCTATACATGTCCACTACTTGTCTCATGAGTGTTCAAGATCAATGATCATTGATGTGAGTTTATAATCTCTTATTATGGCTCTGCGGCCGAAAACACTCTCATGTGGACATCGATATTTCTTGCTTTAGGCAGTACCATATCTATCTCGGACATTGTAGTCCTTTATCCATCTCTTGATGGTGTCTCATGACCTCTGTTTCTGTGGATTATATCACACACTGAAATATATATTATTAGGTCATAGATCTCGGCATACACAAGCTTATGGACTACAATACATTTGTATCCTGTTGATCTTTTGTCTCTACTAGCCCGTGATCAATAAGAAGGGCCAGACGCCTTTTAGTCTTAAAAGTCGGACGCGTCTAGTAGAAGAGCCAGATGTTCTTTGCTGAAGAGCCGGACGCCCTTAGACGGACAAAGTCGGACATCTTTAGTTTTGAAGGGCCGGGGCCGGACGCTTCTTGTTCGGACACCTACATAGATTTATTCTATGCCTACTAACCTCTTTTAGGTTTAGTATAATCACAAGGAATTTCAAATATATATGGACTGTATTGGATTGTCTTTTATACAACTCCAAGATCAATGATCATGCGTGATAAATTTCTTTTACATACTGTATGCAGCTGCTTTTATGTTTCAGTCCATGAATCAGCTTAGGAACGAAGCTGTTCTTTCATCTTATCCAGTGATCCATATGCTGCTTACTACATCATTTGTATCTAATTTCTTTCTTATGACCAGACCATTGTCAATTTCGAAATCTTGTAGCAGCAACCACCACATAGGAGTTCATCTCCTTATAATCTGTTCCTTTGATCTCTGTGAGTACCTTGTGTAACAAGCTATGATCTAATGCTGTTATTAGGAAACATGAACACTCTAGACCTCGTGATCATGTGCCTTTTCTCACGGTTTCTTTATCTCACAAGATCCATCTATTTCACTGGTTTATCAGATGGCGTTTCTGTATATGTATATGGCCAATACTCCCATCTCTCTTTTAGATACTTTGAACCTCCACGTTTTATCTTTTCTAATCTCTATGATCTTTTATGATTGTATGAGTACTCTTTCGTGGGTTCATGATCCTCGTTCATCTCTTTATGTTCAAGTGCTATAACTTTATGTATCTTTATACAAATGTGTGTGTGTGTCGACACTTTCATGTGGTTCCATTATGTTCCAGACATGATCTATAGATTTGAGATCTTATTATCCAGGACCTTTATTACCTAGTAGCTTGTCGTCCCAAGACTACATGGTTTGGTACCTTAGATGTGTAGCTGCGCAGCCTTTTCTCAATGTCTGGTATGGTTTCTCTTATAATCTCGGATCTGTATTCTATGCACCATTTTTTTATCCGAGATTCCTTTATCTTATGGAACACTTGGTCTATCTTGTATAGACTCTATAGCAACTTGATTATGTCTCTTCTAGGACATTCATTTGGTGCTAAGCTGGTTAGTCATTTCTCGGGTCAGTGTCTGGCATTTCGATTAGCTTCTCAATTAGCTAGCGTTATATAATCTTTCTTTGGACGTCTTAAATTATAATCTCTAGTCCAAGGATCTTTGCCAAGACAATGATGGTTAAAACCATTCGTACTTTTAACATTCTTTATCCAGCTTATAATCTTTCTTCTTTAATATTTGGATTCATTTGTTTCATGCAATCCGTACCTGGCCACTATTTGATCACCCATGTTTTGGCTCTCGGTCCTTTTGATTTCATGGAGAAAGTTCTATTCTTATATATTCCCAATCCTCTTCCGAGGTTCCATCTTTAGACGGCACATGTATGTATGTGGTGGTTTATTCAAAATCTCTTAAGATGGTGTATGTCTGGTTTTATGACCCGTATTCAATCTGAGATGGGAATATCTATGCTCACTTATATGGCCTGATGCATATGATCATATTATCATTCTATACATGTAAAACTTAATGTCTCCACGCTTATAGACTTTAGAATCTTAGTCTTATAGATAATGGCTTACATGGCCGAACCTTTTATAGGTAATGGAACGTGTGCGGCCAAGCCTGCACTATGCGGCCAAGTCACGACCAAGTTACGGCCGAGCCGTTTATTCTCATGGTCTCTTCAGCCGGGTAATGGCCTCTTTGGTTTGGCAGTTTGTATCATGGCCTCTACGGCCGAGGAATGGTCCTTTATGGCCGAGTAATGGCCGAGCCATATAACATGGTCTTAGACCATAGTGGTACACGAACTTGTAGTATTGATCATGGGTTTATCCTCTCCCCCCCCCCCCCCTCATGACCATAATATAAGGTCGTGGTGCTTGGGACAATTAAGCCTAATGAGTTTCCCTTTGTGTATATGTTTCACAACGTGAGATCTTTTACGGGATAACTCTGCGCCTTTTCAATCTTTGCATCAGGTTTAGACTTTAGGATGGCTAATCCTATCATGCCATATAGTGTAGAATTTCGTGGTGTTATCTCAATATGGTTACCACATCTCTTGCCTCTTTATCATACTGATCTGTAGCATAGTTTTGATCAGTAGAGATCATTGGTATAGTCTCGACCACTTTCTTTTAAGGTCTTAGGCGTTTTTCTTCTTAAAGTCTAAAGGAACTTGTTTCCTTCCTTACCCATTGTTTCTACTTGGAAACCATACATTATAACTTCAATGGGTCACATGTTCTTTCGGGTGTGTATAATGCCTTTTAAGGCAATGCCTTAGCCATAGTTTATTTACTATGCTTACTATACTCATTCATGATTTTTTACTTGGTTTTATGCCTTTTAGGCAACTCTTTATCAAATAAAACATTCATATGTTCAAGTAAGATCAGACAAGATAATGAATTCAAAATCAATTCTATTATATATATAAAATTGTGAAACATCAAATAGGTTTAAAAACAAATCACAAAATCATAGACTTAAAATAAAATTATCATGTCGAGATCTTTCTTTAGTCAATGTATAAGCCGGCCTCACAATCTATATTTTCCCACACGACTTCCTTGGATTCATCCTAATCCAATGCCTCAGGATATCTCATCTCACTGTTTCGTTGCTCAATGTATCTTTTCTGAAGTTTCTCAAATCTGTTAATGGTATCTTTAACTTTCTGCTTTCTTTGCTCAGTTGCCAATAGATATGACAATAGGTCATTATATGTTGTGAAACCCTTAGCCTTATGTGATAATAGTACATCCTTTGGATGGAATGTGGAGTATGTTTTATATACTAAATCATCATCTGTTACCACTTCACCACATAGTTCAAGACTATAGGTGATTTTCATTAGAGCAGAATATTCTTCCACGGATTCAAAATTCTGGAACTTGAGAATCTTCCAATCATTCATGGTTTTTCGCCATAATTCCATTGAATATATGGATTTTAGCTTTATCCAAAGATCATAAGGATCCTCAATATTTTCATACTTATTTCTTATTTCCTCAGTGAGATGATAGCGCATAATAGATATGGCTCTATGCTTTTCACTTTCAATTTCAACATTTCATTCAATGATACATTTCCCGAGTCCTCTAGACTTCAGGGAAATTGAAGTGTTCATTTCTCATTCTGGATAATATGTTCCAAAGATATCTAGGGCAGCACAATCCGAAGGCTCAAATCTCGACATCTGAAATCATCAATTAATTCATGATTTAGAATTCTTGCAACTAATTTAAATAATCAGTGCACATGATTTCATAAGTCTATTTATGATGCTTAAGCCACACGGCTTTGCAATGTGATGCTTAGGCTTCACGATTATTATGTGATACAACGATCTTAAGGATCGGATCATGATGCAATCCGGTTTATAACCATCCGGATACTAGGCCACACGGTCACTTTGATATTCACTAAGCCACACGGCTTTTAATCAATCAAGGGCACAAGGCCGTAAGTATGAACAATGTATTAGGCCACACGGCCATATACAAAACGGGATCTAGATGCATTCAATTCTATTTCTTAGTTGCATATCTATTAAGTTTTACCAAATTCAAGGTTGGTAATATTAGATTTTAGAATCAAGCACTCTAGCAACCTTAACTCTCATTCAAAACAATATTAAACTTTCAATCTTTAAAGTTTAAGGTTTCAAGGCCTTTAGGATTTTAAATTCGAGATTAGGGTTTCAGTTTAAACAAGATCCAGATTCAAGTTTTAAAACAATCCTAATCATAGCTCTAGGCGATCAATCAAATACTCAAGTTTCAAATCAAAATTAAAAACCGATTTTCCATAATTAGGGTTTTAGGGGATTTCGAAAACTTTGATCTTTGATCAAGGGGATTTGATTTGAGATTCAAAAACCTTTAAGGTTCTGATTTGAATAGATCAATGAATCAATCTCGTTTTTAGGTTTTAGATCGAACTTATAGAGCTTCGATTTACTCATAGGGGAATGATCTATTTAACCTATGGCTTTTAGTTTTAAAGATTATATTTTAAGGTTTCAATCTTTACAAAACAACCAAATTCGATTCTTGTTTTCAGATTTCGAATTACCTTTATTTTGTAGGGTTGAACCGGACCACCAAAGTCAGATGAACCTCTAGTTGCACATGGACGCGAGCTGGCTCCTTATCGGGTCGCAAGATGGGACGGGACGCGAGCTGTCTGGAATGGTCTTGCGTCTGGTCACGGATGTGTGCTGAGGTAGTCAGACGCGATCGGGATGCGTCTTCTTCTTATCTATTTCGCGAGCTGTTGCCTTTGCAAGCGGCTGATCTGAATTGCGAGCTGGTTGTGATGCGAACGTGGGTTGTATTTTATTTATTTATTTATTAAGTTGAGAGATTTCAAATCAAAACAAAAGAATCGATTAAAGGCACTGGTTTAGTTGCTGATAAATAAATAATTTAAAAACTACTTGTCCACCTAGTAAAGCTAAAAAAAAAAGCATTGCTCTACTCCGTCCGTGTTAGGCGAGTATTGATAACTTGTCTTCGATGCTACCATGAACCACCACCAACAAATTAAACAATAAACATAGCATACTAAATATAAAACACAACCTGTTGACAGAACAAAGAAAAAAAAAAGAAAATCAAGATTAAAATCTTAAAGTAATTAATCAAACACAAGTGCTAATTAAAATGTGCATTTGATCATTATTTCTCAATTTCTCAATAATAATTCATATAAAGATTAATTATCATAAAATTATGGTAAAAATAAGACTTTATAACGGTAGAGGATGGATTCGACCATCCCACAAGGCCCGAGGAATAGAAAGGCCTGACCCGGATTAGGTAGAGCGACGGCTCGATCGGTCGGCTCAAGAGTCAGGTCTTTCGGCTTGACTCTTGAGTACTTTTAGTCGATCGTCATCGACTAAAGTATATTCGGCTCAGCGGCTGCTCGGACGCCTACGGGCTTCTCGGCCCAGCAGAGGAGGCCCACCAAGATGGCGTAAATTAGGTCAAGGACAAAGCATCAGGACGTCTATATAAGGGAAAGTGGAGACAACGAGAGAAGGATCCGAAATCACTGACTAACCCTTGGCGGCCAGATTAGGGTTTTCACCTTTGCTTCATCTCGCCGTTAGTTGTACTTTTCCGGTAGCTCATCGAGCCACCTGCTTCCTTTCTATCGCACTCTCTTCGTTTCCCTTATAACCGACTGAACGTTTTCTCCGACCATAAGACGTCTTTGTTAAAACCCATATCTTCTTTATTACCGTTTTCCGATCAAACAGTTAGCGCCCACCGTGGGACAACTAGCAAAGTAACGTCAGAACTATGGTCGTTAACAACGACAGTTCTTCGTCAGGCGAGGAGCGCGAAGCTCTCGAGGTGACGCCGGCTCCAGAGGTGACACCTACGCCTACACCAGTAACTCCACTTCCCCATCCTGCGTCTATGGAAACTATCCTGGCACGCCTCGCCCTACAAGAAGCGGCGCATAAGGCGGCAGTTGACCAATTCATGGCGATAGCAAAGATCCTTGCTCCTCTTGCTGCAAACGCCGAAGCTTCAACGGCGCAGTATCGTCGACACCTGTTCGCCACAGAACGAACCACCGACGTAGCACCTACGTGGGATAACGATAACCAAAGCGCCGGTAACGACATCAACGCGCACACCGCGAGCGATCTAGCCGCGTTGAAGCAGTCGGTCCTCGACATCAATTCGAAGATCCACCAGGTGACGACGTCCGCGCCCCAAATCGAGCATGTACTCGCGGAATCTCTTCGTACTCCCTTCACGCAAAAGGTTACCGGCGTGCGGCTACAGAAGATGGAGAAACTCCGTCTTCCAACCTTCAAAGGTCTCTCTGACCCTTCTACTCACGTCACGTCTTTCAACATAGCGATGCGACGCGCAAACCTGACCGACGAAGACAAAGACGCCGGCTTTTGCCAACTCTTCGTCGAAACCCTAGAAGGACCGGCCCTTACTTGGTTCACCGGCCTCAGAGAAAACTCCGTCGACTGTTTCCACGACCTCTCGACGGCTTTACTTAAGAACTATATCATGTTCACCAACCAGGAAGCGATCGTGTCAGATTTGTGGAACCTCACTCACGCCAGCGACCAAAGTCTCCGCGACTTCATGGAGAAATTCAAAGCTATTGTCTCGAAGATTGATATTCCCGACCATATCGCCATCGAATCTTTGATGAACACCTTGCACGTCAACTCCACATTCCGCCAGGATCTCTACCGATATCCGACAAAATCTGTCTCCGACGCCATCGCTCGCTCACACAACTTTATCCGCATAGAAGAAGACACCAGAGCAAAGTTCGCAAAAGAAGCAGCAGTGAAACAGCGACCCTCCCAAACAAACGACACCCGCCCCAAGCCCCGCCAGCATTCCTCCTGTGGAAATACCACTCAGAAGAGAGGCTACGTTAGCTCGGTCGGTGATGAGGAATCTTAGGATAGCGGCGCCGCGGGAAGAAGTATCGGTCTGGACGGCCCGTCCCCCGACGGGAACTGGAGTTCTCTCGCGAGGAGACGTCAGAACAGGAGACCGCCTCTCATCATCGTCTTTGTCATTTCCCCTCCTTATCAGGAGTGGTGACCCTTAGCTATCTTCTTCGGAATCACCCGAGCGGACGACATTAAGAGAAGTCTCGCGTTCCTCTCCTTCACTTACTCCTTCCTCGTCATTCCGTCCCTCCGAGGCTTCAGCCTCAGAAGCCCCCTCTTCGGGCTGAAGTTGTTCTTCTCAAGCATTCTCCTCCTCTTGCTGGATCAGCTCGTCAGCATTCTCCAACTGCTCGCCGGCGGACTTCTTCTTTGTCCTTCTCTTCTTTTTCTTCTTCCGGGGTTCACCGGAAGGAGGGGCATCACTCGTCTCCTCAGTACTCCTCTCGACTCCCGAGCCATCGCCTCTTTTCCTTTTCTTTCCCTTCCCCGCACTTCTGACATCGGAAGGGAAAACCTCGTCAACGCGAGGAACCGCCATCGAGGGTCCTTCCTCGCTAGTCAGCCCCAGCTGGGCCGCTATTATTGCGCTCAGATCAGGAAGAGTACCCATCCTCTTTGCCTCGGTAACTTGTTTTTGGATGTCTCTCGGGAAGATGTCTAGTCGCTTAGCGCGAATGGGAAGAACGGTCGGAAGATCGGATCTTCACTCTCCTGAAAACATAAGGCAGAAGGGTCAGGACGCGACAAATAAAACTTGCGACTAAAAGACCACAGTCTAGAGCTGCGAGAGAACGTACATCGAGCGATTCGATCTTTAAGCTCACGGATCTTCTCGACGGAGATCTCGGACCAACGTTAGATTCGAAGCAGAGCGACGGCACGAACACTCCTCAAGAAATCTTCGGGATAAACTGGGGAGGTAGGATGGCCGACTGCATACAAAGCAAAAAAATGGTTGGTTAGAATCGACAAATCGCTTACGGTTCGCGACAGAATATTCTACCGCAAGAATGGTTCCAAAGAACTCGATAATCATCTTGGGGAGGCTCCTCGAAGGCCGAGCTGTCGGACTTAAGGAAGAAGTAGGAGCGCTGCCAGTTCTGCGTCTTATTCGGATGACCGGCACACACATTGCAGTTCGGTTGCATCTTCACCGAGTAGGTGCCATCCTTCATATCGGTTATCGAGGTCATCTCCTCGAATGACCTAACGCTCATCGGCATATCGATCTGCTCCACCAAAACCGATAAAGTGACCGCTAGTCGCAGCGAGCCATTCAGCAGCTGACTGATCGCGAGATCTCGACGTCTGGCGTATGCTGTGATCAGTCACGGGATGGGGAACCAGCAACGAGTGTCTTCCTGAAAATAGGATTCGTACACCGTCTGGTACCCCATCGGAGGAGACCAGGGTCTCTGCGCTTCCGTAGGCACAAGGAAGGTCACGCCTACGGCACCCGAAGCCCGAAGAACCCTCTTCACACTTCCAGGAGTCGACTTCGTCTTCTCTACGCCCTCCCAGTCCTGACCGGCCAAGAAGGCAGGACACAATAAGTCGGGACGGAGTTGAGGAAGCTCTTCAAAAATTCCGTCGGGGTAAGTAGTCGGGAAGAACTCAGCCTCAGAATCATCGTCCTCCGAGGGACCGCCCTCCGCAGGTCGAGCTCTCAGGGTGACCGAGTCAACAGGCATCGCCCCGCTCTGCCCGTCTCTCGAACATTCCATTGCATCCCTTGCAACGACGCTCTGGCTTGCTTCTCTCGCGAGTCTCGCAGTGTCCGCAACCAGAAGTCGCTGAGAACGAGATAGATTCGCCGTGCCCATCATCGCCGCGCGATGAATCTCCTCCGGATCTCCGACACGATCCCCGTCGGGATTCCTTGTCGGATTCGACGTCACTGCGACTGCCTTTCCCCTCTGCTGCTTCGATAGCCTCTGACCCGACGACATCGCGGAACGGAACGGTGAAGAATGCTTCGAATGAATCTAACAACGCTTAGAGAGATAAAGGAAAGAGAGAGAAAATACCTTTGATCGCGGAGAAAAACTTGAAGAAATGAGAGGGGATCTGCATATTTATAAGGAAAAGAGAGGGGGGGAAACTCGAGGCGCCATCATTAGGTCTATTCGGGCCTAAACGGGCCTCGAAATCCACCCTAAAACCCCAGCGGACCCTCGTGACGATTCCGCTTCTCGATATGTTATGTAAGGAAGAGAAGGGGGGGAATCTCGAGGCGTCGCCATTAAATTCAAACGGGCCCATTTGGGCCTCGAAACTCTCCCAAATGTCCAGGAGACCCTCGCGACGGTTTAGCTTCACGTCTAAATCAAACGTTGGTCATCTTAAAATCAGAATAAACCAACGGTTAATCAAGATATGTTAGTCGGGACCGATTATCCGCGGCTGATCGGCCTGAAGCGGAAATGTTCCAGAACCTTTCCAGCGACACAACGACCAAAAAAAAAAAAAGCGATAAGGCCTCTACTGCTCGCCTCCGAGGGAAGGACGCTGTGCGACTCATCGGCCAACCGCTCCAACCTTCCGACAGGCCCTCTATTCCCTCAAACCTTCAAACCTTAGAATCCATCACGAGCCAGAAAGCACTTCGCTCACTGATGGACTGGGGGGGGACTTACTGTAGAGGATGGATTCGACCATCCCACAAGGCCTGAGGAATAGAAAGGCCTGGCCCGGATTAGGTAGAGCGACGGCTCGATCGGTTGGCTCAAGAGTCAGGTCTCTCGGCTTGACTCTTGAGTACTTTTAGTCGATCGTCATCGACTAAAGTATATTCGGCTCAACTGCTGCTCGGACGCCTACGGGCTTCTCGGCCCAGCAGAGGAGGCCCACCAAGATGGCGTAAATTAGGTCAAAGACGAAGCATCAGGATGTCTATATAAGGGAAAGTGGAGACAACGAGAGAAGGATCCGAAATCACTGACTAACACTTAGCGGCTAGATTAGGGTTTTCACCTTTGCTTCATCTCGCCGTTAGTTGTACTTTTCCGGTAGCTCATCGAGCCACCGACTTCCTTTCTATCGCACTCTCTTCGTTTCCCTTGTAACCGACTGAACGTTTTCTCCGACCATAAATAAGACGTCTTTGTTAAAACTCATATCTTCTTTATTACCGTTTTCCGATCAAACAATAACATGAAACAAAATGGTTGACTTGGCTTACCTCGATGTGTTAGTATGAATCACAGGTGGTGGTTTCAGTTTATCTTGAAGCTCCTTGACTCCTAGTTTAACGAATTCATCCACAACTGTCTTCATAAAGACAGCCACTTCGGTTCTAAACTTCATGGACCCGCCCTGGCTAGTACCTTTAACTATGGAACCAACAGGAGCACCGTCTATATAAGCATTGGCTGCTTTCACTATATCGCGAGCCCTTACAAAGTAATGGCTACGAACAAACTCTTCAAAGTGCTGCACATTTCATCACAACTGTTATTATTAACAGTCTTCAAAGAACAAAGAACCTCAAAGTTTTTGAACTTTTGACTAGATACTTGCATTTGGTGGCTTCCTCATGATGTAAACCATTGTTCGTAACGACAATATGAATACGTTCTCACTGTAACCTTTGGAAAAAGGCTCGCCTAATGGAGTCCACTTGGTCCACCCAACGAAAGGTTCGTTATAGTACGGTTTTCGATTCAAGATGAGTCCTTGGATTGAGACAAGAAGCATTGTGGACTCCTGTGGGAGCCAGTTCTCCCTCGTATTACCATACCAGGTACCGAGAAGACTCAGGCATACATGACCAGAGTTGTATAGATTAGGGTTGATTGTAAGCCCACCAGAATGGTAATGAACCATCTGTCACCAACAAAATGAAACTCCAAAAGTTATCAAGTGTTTTAAGAAAGAACACATTGAGAAAGTAGTTCTTGAGGACATTACTGGAGCCACTGAAGGATAGGTATCAGGGAAGTGAATATCCAAAAAGAAAAGACCGTCATGGTAAGGAGTCCCTTCAGCTCCAATAATTACAGCTCTCATAAGATCCATTCTTGATTCACAGGCTCTCACAAATATTGTCTCTGTTTGCAAAGAAAATGTTAACTTAAAAAAAAAAAAAATAGGTGAAGAGAAATGTTGCAAGCATTGGTATATTACACCAAACCTGGCAAATCCTTCTCAAGAATCTTCCAATCTGCTTGAATCTTGTTCGCCCAATACCTTGAGTGCTGATAAGATTAAAAAGAGAGGCAGCTAAACTTTAAAGCATGTTGAAAATCAAAGAAACAACCACTTAATGATAGAATGTAACCATCACCTGCTTTGAAGCATTCCCCTTAGAAACATAGTGATGATCTGAGAAGTGCTGAACACTGTCAAATCTTTTAAAATTAGCTCGAGCTGAGGTTCTCTTGCTGCTAAAATTCGGAAACCACCAAGGCTGATAGTTTAGTATAGACTTCCCTTTGTTCTTCTTATCGATCACTTCAGGAATTCCAGCCTACAGCAAGATAAAAGCACCAAAACGTATGTAAGCTCTTTTTTTTTTTTGGTAAAAGATATGTAAGCTTTTTGATTTCATATAACCTAATAAATCGAATCAGTTTCAACTTAGTAGCACAAATCAATACGACGAAGATGATTCACCTGGAACGGATAAAACAAATTAACCCATCAAGCGAAAAAGCAAAGAGAAATCGTAGTAAAAAAATTTAAAGAAGAACCAAAACCAACATAAACCCTAAATCAAAACAAAAACCCTAAACACACATAGATGATCATCGCGCATTAACCAAGCCCTAAGAGAACAAAAAATCACTTTTTTCCAGGCAAATCAGTAAATTTGAGCACTGTCAAAACGGATTTAACTGTACAAAAAGGACGGGACGACGGAACCTTTCTGTCCACGGCGGGCTCCATTGACGAACTGAAAGGAGAAGTGCTTTTACAAGGGAAATAATCTAACACTACTAAAAGCCGAATACGCAGAGCGTACAGAGTGCCACGTAGGATTTTTTATTTGGCCAATCAGATTCTTTTGCTTCGCCACGTCAGACACGGTTTTCCTCCGACTAAAGTCGAGTAAAAAATTACGTGGGCTTACTGATTTCGCTTTGGGCGGGCTTACTGATTTCGCTTTGGGTTTTAAGGGATTGCGACTCGGGCTTCGGGTTGTTTCGTGATTGTGACAAGAATCATTTAGATGAGCCGACATCGAAAGGTGACGATTCTCCTCACCATTATCACTTCGGTTTCTCCGATCGAAAAGAAAAAATCCGTAGACTCCATCGATTCAATCCTACACTATCAATAGTTTTGTTTCGATCAATCAATACCTTCATTATGATTTCATTTCACCTCCCTCTTTTCCTCCTCCTATATAGATTGATCTTTCTTCTCCGTAAAAAGCAAAACCCTTGAAAAACTTAGATCTCAAGCTATGGCGATGAAACGAAATGGAAAGTCTCCTGCCTCTTCCGACTCTTACGAAAAGTGATGTTCTTCAGAGATGTCTCTCTAGGTCCCCATGAAACCCGTCTGCGCTTTCGACTCATCCATTTCTGGGAGGCTCAGAACCCGGTGAAGAAGACCCTTATTGGCCTGGAGATGCTTCTCATCGACGAGCAGGTACGTCAACTTCCTAAAAGTTTTATCTACACCTTGAGGTCGATTTGTGTTAAAGCTAATTAGTTATGTTAGATTAGTTAATTAAATCTGGAACCGTGATTTTGTCGTTTGTGTTTTGTTTTTTTTTTTCCGACGATATAAATTGTTTCTAGACCGTGAGATCCGTGCTTGGGTTCATTATACATTTTGTGTTTGTTATTTTTTTCCGACGATATAAATTGTTTCTAGACCGTGAGATCCGTGCTTGGGTTCATTAGTTATTATGTTAGAATAGTTAATTAAACTTTAAGTTGTGCTTTGGACGTTTCTTTCAACTTTGAAGACGAAGCTATGGTTAATTAGTTATGTTAATAAGATTTTATACTTTGATTTTGACGTTTTGTTATACGGTTATTTAGTTAGTTAGTATGGTTTGATATAGTTTTTGTTTAAATCCGAGGTTTGATTCTCCTTTTGTGTTTTTGTTATTACTTTCGACAATAGGGAACTGTCATTCAAGGATTCATCCCACCAGGACGTATTAAGAAATACTTGCCTGAGATGAAGCGAGGTTCAGTTTACGAACTCATCAACTTCTACGGATCGAAGAACAAACCGATGTATCGGGTTGCTGATCATATCACAACCGTGTCCTTCGCATGGAACTCTGAGTTGTCGGTCCTTCACGACATTCCAATCCCTTTAGATGAAGACCTTTTCAGGATGCATTCGTATGAGGATTTTGAGGCCAACTGTGATTTGAAAGGTGACGTCTATGGTAAGCATACTAATTTTACTAAATTTATATTTTGATGTTGTTTCGGTCTATGTTCATGTTTGCTAAAGAATTGAAGAATTTTATTGGGTAAAATAATTAGTAGCACAAATCAATACGACGAAGATGATTCACCTGGAACGGATAAAACAAATTAACCCATCAAGCGAAAAAGCAAAGAGAAACCGTAGTAAAAAAATTTAAAGAAGAACCAAAACCAACATAAACCCTAAATCAAAACAAAAACCCTAAACACACATAGATGATCATCGCGCATTAACCAAGCCCTAAGAGAACAAAAAATCACTTTTTTCCAGGCAAATCAGTAAATTTGAGCACTGTCAAAACGGATTTAACTGTACAAAAAGGACGGGACGACGGAACCTTTCTGTCCACGGCGGGCTCCATTGAAGAACTGAAAGGAGAAGTGCTTTTACAAGGGAAATAATGTATCCCTAATATAAATATATATATAAACAAGAGTGCTGCTCAAAAAAAAATATAAACAAGAGTTTGACCCCAAAAAAACAAGAGTGAAGATTTCTCTCAATCGCTTTTGTAAAAGGTGTTTCTTATTTCTATTTTTTTGTCCACAATGGTCTTTCTTATTTCACATTTTAAATTATGAATATCCATTTTTGAAAAAAAAAGAAGAATCAAAACTGCTGATAGATCTCTCTAAAATTGAAGAGTTTTGACTTGATTGGTTGAAGCCGTGATTTTAATTTTTTTTGCTGTTAAATTTATGTTATGTAATTTTTGCAGCGGTAAGATTTTAGATATGATTTTTGAAATGAAAATATAATTGTTAAACATTAATTATGTCTTATATGACTTACATATTTATTAATCTATTTTATTAAAATATATTTTATCAAAATAGAGTCATTTTTATTCCAAAAAAATATAAAGTCACTAAAAAAATATATTGTACAAAAGTCATAGTATGACCATTTCATTATTATTAATTATTCACATTAATAAATAGATATCTATAATATTTTTAATTATAACATAACCTATTTAGAAAATCTAACAAAAAGCTTATTAAAATTTTCAAATAGTTTTTATAAACTATTGTATTAATTAATTTTGTAATATGTAATATAATAAAAAAAATTCTATGCTGCTCTTATAAGTTTTATAATTATAGTCTATATTATATTAAAATAAAATTACCATATGCATTAACTATGATAAAATTATATTAAAGTAGTACATTAATCTGTTTTATTATTTAAAATTGATTTAATTTAAATAAATATCATTCACCGCTAAAACGGTTTAATAATAATTGTAATATTATTATACAAAAAAATTAAATCATTAACATAAATAGACTTTTATATCTATATCTATGTATTATCTATTTATTGTTTAAGTTAAACTCTTATATCTACACCTTTAGTATCTGAAAACATAGATAAAAGACTAAAAACCAAAAAAAAAATCACTAAAAACAATATATATAAATAATTAGTAAATACCAAGATACATCAGTTTACAAGCAAATATTTCAAAAATAGTGATTTCCTATCAGCCAAAATACGATTAATTAAGACCATTTTATGGTTGGAGAAGCATACAATTTGGTAAAGAACTCTTAGCTTAGGGCCTCAAACACATGTGCGGGGAATGGAAAATCAATCACAATGTGGGGTGTCCAAATGAATTCATGGTGAACCAGTGAGGAGACCTCTAATGCAAAAGATTTTAGGGATTTCAGATAGAAGTTCAGTGAGCTTATAGATCATCAAACCAGAGGATGGAAGATGGATAAACTCTAGAAACTGTTATATGAGGAGAACATAACCAGGTTAATGAAGATGAAACCGACGACAGACGAGGATGACTACTGGGTTTGACTCCATAACAGAAATGGGATGTATACTGTCAAAGTTTGGTTACTAGATGATATATAGAGAAACATATTGTAATTAAGGGGTAGGAATGTTACATAAATGAGGCCATCAAGCTGAAACGAGACCATCATTAAATGAGCTCAAAGAAGCTATTTGGAAAGTGGATACAAATGCTAAGATTAAATCATTCATGTGGCGAGCACTTTCGAATGATATTTTTGATGGGGAACTTCTAGCCAAAAGAGGACTAAGCGTGGATCCTTGCTCTCAACTATGTGGGTTCAGAGGGGAATCTGTGAACCATATAGTTTTTACATGCTCTATTGCAAAACAAGTACGGGTGTTATGTAACGGATATTTTCCGTCGGAATTCCCTCAGTATTTTCAATTTCAATTTTCGCGAAATATTTGGCGGCTTGTTTGCCCGGTTAAATGAAAATATTCCGAGGAAATTCCGACGGCCACTTAAATATTCCGAGGAAATTCCGACGGCCACTTAAATATCCGTCGGAATTTCCTCGGAATATTTTCATTAATTCGAGGAAAAAGAATATCCTGTGCATGTATTTCTATTAATTTATATTGTTCCTCGGAATTTCATCGGAATATTTCGAGGAAATACCGAGGAACTAGTGTTTGGGGTTTTAAAACATCAATTTTTTTTTGCCGTATTTCATTTCTTATACAATTGTAATGCATACCATTGAGGATTCTTTGTATAGATGAGCATAAACCATGAAATAACAAATTTCAAAACGAATTGTAAGTATTCCCTTTACCGTTCATTAAAGTGTATAAGTGTTTCTCTTATGTTGTGGGGATTTCGTTCATACAATCGGAAAAGTGTTTATTATAGGGTAAGGAACAAATTTTTGACTTCATAATGAACGTAAGACACTTAATAAGGGTTATATAGGTGTTATTCAAACCGCAAAACGTTGTTTTCGGTTTAAAAACCCTATTTCCTCGGAATTTCCTCGAAATATTCGAGGAAATTCCGAGGAACTAGTGTTTGGGGTTTCAAAATCTCGAATGTTTTTTTATAAACGGATCGATCGATGGATTTATGTCCAAAAATGCATCGATCGATCACTAAGATGGACCAAAGCGTAACAATGTGATTGATCGATGGGTATATGTCCTAAAATGCATCGATCGATCGATCACTAGTTCGTCGGAATTTCCTCGGAATTTTGTAAAATCCCTATAACATCTCCTCGGAATTCATCGGTTTTTTCCGAGGAACACATTTTTCCTCGGAATTTCCTCGGAATATTCCGACGGATTGATGTTTCCTCGGAATTCCGTCGGTATATTCCGAGGAAATTTTGGGTTTCCTCGGGAAATTCCGAGGATTTCATTTTCCGTCGGAATGTCCGTCAGAATACCGCTGTTTTCTTGTAGTGACTATATTACACGCTCTGTTGACAGAACAAATAAAAAATAAAAATCAAGATTAAAATCTAAAAGCAGTTAATCAAATACAAATGCTAATGAAAATGTACATTTGATAATTACTTCTCAATTTCTCAAAAATAATTCATAAAAAGATCAATGATCATAAAATTACGGCAAAAAGGTAAGACTGTATTTCCTAATGCTTGGGGATGATTAAAAACATGAAACAAAGTGGTTGACTTGGCTTACCTCGATGTGTCAGTATGAATGACAGGTGGTTGTTCCGGTATATCTTCAAGCTCATTGACTCCTAGTTTAACGAACTCATCCACAACTGTCTTCATAAAGACAGCCACTTCGGTCCTAAATTTCATGGACTCGACCTGGCTAGTTCCTTTAACTATGGAACAAACAGGAGCACCGTCTATATAACCATTGGCTGCTTTCAAAATATCGTGAGCCCGCTCAAAGTAATGGCTACGAACAAACTCTTCAAAGTGCTGCACACATCACACAGCACAGTTTCATAACAATTCAAGAAAACACAAAGTTCTTGACTAGATATTTACCTTTGGTGGTTTTCTCATGCCGTAAACCATCGTTCTTAATGACGATATGTATACGTTCTCACTGTAAACTTTGGAATAAGCCTCGCCTGATGGAGTCCCCTTGGTCCGCTCGTAGGCAGGTTCGTTAAAGTATGGTTTTTGATTCAAGATGAGTGCTTGGATTGAGACGAGAAGCTGTAACATGGTGGACTCCTGTGGTAGCCATTGCTCCCTCGGGTTACCATTCCAGGTACCGAGAAGACTCAAGCATACTTTACCAGAGCTGTATAGATTTGGGTTGATTCTAAGCCCACCAGAATGGTAATGAACCATCTGTCACCAACAAATAAAAATTCAACAATCATCAAGGGCTCAATAACAGAAGGCATGTTGAGAAAGTAGTTCTTGAGGGTATTACTGGTGGCACTGAAGGATAGTTATCAGGGAAGTGAATATCAAAAAAGAAAAGACCGTCATGATAAGGAGTCCCCTCTGCTCCAATAATTACAGCTCTCATAAGATACATTCTTGATTCACAAGCTCGCACAGATATCGTCTCTGTTTGCAACAAAGAAAGAGTAAAGTTTTAATAACAAATGTTGCAAGCATACTGCATTGGTATAAACGTACCAAACCTGGCAAATTATTCTCAAGAAATATCTTCCAATCTACTTGAACCTTTTTCACCCAAGTCTTTGAGTGCTGATAAGATCAAAGAGAGGCAGCTATACGTTACAGTTTGTTGAATATCTAAGAAACAAACACTTGAGATGATGAATAGAATGTAACCGTCACCTGCTTCGAAGCATTCCCCTTAGAAACATAGTGATGATCTGAGAAATCCTCAACAGTGTCAAATCTTTTAAAGTGCCGCAGAAAATTAACTTGAGCCGAAGAAACAACCTCTACAGGAGCTCTAGGATGAGAAGAACTGTTTCTACTTGGTTTTGAAGTTATGTTGCTGCTAGAATTCAGACACCCCCAAGGCTGATCAGTAGTAGACATCCCCATCTCCAGGTCAGCTGGGATATCCTGAGAGTTTAGTAAAACAAAACTCAAGAAGAGCTAAACCCCTAAATCAAAACAAAACCCTAAACACACATAGATAATCGTCACACATCAACGAAACCCTAAGAGAACAATAGTTCACTTTTTTTCCAGGTAAATCAGTTGAATTGAGCAGAAAATTAATCTATTTCTACTCAGTAAAACTGTAAGAACACAATCAGTGATTCATCAGGAACGGATAAAACAAAACCCATCAGCGCAAAAGCAAAGAGAAACAGTAAGTAATAGTAAACAAAGTAAAAGATAATCAAACTTTCCCTAAACAAAAAAAAAAAGACAGAGATGATCATCGCTCATTAACCCTAAAACCAAAACCCACATAAACCCTGAAACAAAAGCAAAACCCTGAACACACCGAGATGATAATCACGTATTAACGAAGCCCTAAGAGAGCAAAAGATCACTTTTTCCAGGTAAATCAGTAAATTTTGAGCATGGTTAAACAGATTTAACTGTACAAAAGGACAGAAAGATGGAACCTTTTTCACAGCGGGCTCCATTGACGAACTCAAAATCTTTGTTGGGTCTCTTAGCTTTCATTCGCGTCGTAGTGTATATATATATATATATATATAAACAAGAGTGAAGATTTCTCTCAATTGCCTTTGTAAAAGGTCTTTTTATTTATTTAATATTTTAAATTATGAATTTTCTTTTCTATGTTTATAGTTTAAATCATTTAACAGCATACTAGGTAACTTATCCTATACGTGAAAATAAATATTTACGAAAAAACTAAATTTTAGCAGTATATTAATATTTTTTTTTTTTTAGTTTTATATTTCTATTTTCTTAGTTAAGGCATGTATTTTTGAGTTAGTGGGTTGTGATGTTTTAACATATTTTACTTTACAAAATATTCAACTTTGTCATGATATTTGTTTTTAAAATTCTAATTTGATTTTAATTTGATGTAGCTAGTTTTTATTGATCGTATTGTTATTTTATTTACAGTATCATATATTTTATTTTGGTTTATTATTGGGATTTGCGAAGTTTTTAAAACAAACAAAGCACTTATTAAATTTATGAACTAAAAAAACTGAAATATAAATGTTATTTGTTTAAGAGAAATCTAAAATTGCATTACTTAAAATATAGCAGTACATTATAAAGTTATCAATTAAATTGAATATTTATCTTCTAAATCAAATTTGTTAACGTAAAACACCAACAAAGTTTTTTTTATATATAAAATTACATAAATATAAGAGAAATTCTCTTAAAAGACGCCAAATAAGTTTTTTTTTAACAAAATAGTACAGAAAGGAGAAAATGACCAAACTATTTTCATTAAAGAGGTAAAAGATCTTTTTACCCCTACTTTCTACATATATAAATATAAATAATTATTTGAATAAAAAAAGTAAAAATTTTATTATTTTTTAAATAATATGTTTTTCAATTCAAACTCTTTGATTTTTTCAAAATTTTATTTTGAAATCCAAAAATTCTTTTTAAAAAATTATATTAAATTATAAATTTTATTAAAGAAAAAACATCCTAACCGTACCTCCCAAAACTCCACCTACCCTTCAAACCTAAATCTTAAATCTAGATTAGTTAACATTAATGGTATAAGTGTCTACTTACCTCTTTAATGATGCATTTTGGTCATTGTGCTATTATGTGCTATATTTATGATAAAAATATTTTAGTGCTATCTTAGAGAAATTTTCTAAATATAATCTCAATTAGAACTACTTAATGTTTTAAAAAATTCCATATAAACTACATATTTGGTTTTTTTTTTGTGAAATAAACACTAAGTGAAAATTATATAAATCACATTCTAAATAGAAATCTTGTTTGTGGTAGACTAAAAAATAAAACCAAATAGATATTAGATATTTTAACATCAACAATTTTATGAAACCAAATACAATTGCTATATGGTACAACACACACTGGTGTCTACTACCGCTCTTTTCTAAGTAAATAATTTATGACGATAGGAATCAAGCACACATGCATAGATCACTATTCCGTGCACTGGAGCTTATTCTACATATGCAATTTTCACATACCACCACAATGAAATTAAACTCGCCCTAAGTCTAGGTTTCAATCTTCCACATCTCGAAAATACTTCACCAAGTACGTTAACAGCCAACGCACACCAATGACACTAAACTTAATTACCCAAGCGCACACACAAAGCTCACCACAAACTCCAAGTAGTGGCCGACTCCACCACAGAAAGCGTCAACACCAACAAACTAAATCCACGTCAGACTCCATCAAACAATGCTTCAAAATATACTTCGACACTAAGCAGTAACACACACCAAGGAAACCTCTCTCTATTTCTTCTCTGGGATATGGCTTTCTCATAGCAGACCAGAACTTGATCTCCACGTCTTTAACTTGTTCTACAAGTCTTCCAAATACACTTAAAGCAACTTTCCATTTCTTTATTGGAAAACTTTAACTTCAAGCAAACTCTTTTTTTCTTTATGAAAAACGTCGTTATGTCTTCAGGCACTATCATCTTTCCTTTTCTAAGCTCAGCAAGCTCATACTCATCACAAAACACGAACTCCAACAAAACCCATCACACACAGTCGTACTAACTCATGTAGTACTGCACGAACTGATACATAACATCTCATCAAACTGCATTTTCATCGTAGTGATGTCGTCATGCTGAATGTTTATGTTGTGATGAAGCAATGGTGGTTGCAGGTTTCGTTTGTTCAACGGTGGAGGTTCAAGCTCGCTCAACTCCAACTCGAGATAAGCTTAAACCTTGCAATTCTTTTTATGAGACTCATCTTTAAGGAGGATGCTATGTCTGGTTCTTTAATGCAAGTTATGCGGAAAAGCACTCTGGTGATCTTTGGAAAAGATTCGAATCAAGTTCTCCTCGTGGTTATATGTGTCTCTGAACTAAATTGTATTTGTTGGTTCATCAATATAATCGTTAGACGGAACAAAAGGAGATATGAAATGTGATTTTATTTGGATATCTTTTTGTTCCTGTGTTTTTCTTGTTTTTGTCTTTATCATTACAAGTTTTTTTTCCGCGCTACGCGCGGATTTAGTCTTTTAAATTTATGTTTTAAGTAAATTTTATACATTTTAGAATATTTATTTTTGTAAACTTATAAAAAAAAATTTCTTAAGTATGTGCGACTAAAAAGAGTTGAAATATTATAATATGCATTGTGTCTTTCAAGCAATTATAAATTTTAGTAAATAGTATTCAAAAATCGGATCTAAACAAAACGAATTTTCTAAAATAACTTTCAAAAGATATATTTAGGCATTCAGAAATATAGTTTCTTAAAAAGTGCCTAACTACCTCATACAGATTATTTGAATATAAAATATGTTTATTAACGTTGCTGTACCTGATATACGAAATATACCCAGCTAGGTTTTAATTTTGTATAGATAATTAACTAAAATATTGGTTGTTTTTAAGAAATGTGCTTATGGTTCAATTTTTGGTACATTGCTTGCTTATTTGATGTAATAAAAAAGGATAAAAACCTACTTTAGATATATATATATATATACAGTAAAAATTCTACAAATAAATAATATTGGTATTTTGATATTTATTAATTTATAAAGGTATTAATTTACAAAAAGTTTCCATTTTAGATTTTTCTATTTTAAGATATATTTTTTATTAAATAAAAAATATTTCATTTTAGTGTATATAAATTAATTAACTTTTTGAAATTCGAAATTTATATTAGTTTTATTATATTATTGGTGTATATAATATATGTCTCATTGAAAGCGGTTTTAGATATAATTTTACTAAACCTCGTCCAAATATATTAAGTGTTAAGAAATATAAAGATAATTCAATTATGAATGGAAAACAAACATTATAATGGTTGGTTTATACTTATATAAAATGTATATTAAATATATGCACAAAAGTTTCTTATTTATAGGGAATTATGATATTTTTTATTAATTCTTGTGGAAAACAAACCTATGTACGTTTAAATTCTTAAACAATTGAAAGAGAAGAACAATGGTTCTTTTCGGTATGATTTTCTTGATGCTTTTCTTTTTAGTTGTAGGTGTAATGTTTTGCTTCGGCTCTTGTATGTAAGTTCACGATTATGTTTTTTTGTGTTGTCAAAGTAAAATGTAAAATCGTGTAGTTGATGATGAAGCCAGTACAAGTTTCTCTGTAAATTTGAATCAGTTTATTATAATGCATTACTTTTAAAAATATGTGTTTATTTTTCTTTAATATATAATGCTTGTGATGTCACAACTTTATTTTTCGACTACATATTCTTTGGACTGCGATATTTAATTGTCCCATAGAGATTTACTTAACCACTTGATCTACAATATACTTTTATATAAAACGGGATGGTGATTTGAAATAATTTTCTGTTTTTAATTGAGTAATCAGATTGCTTTGATTTCATAAGACAATACTAAAACCATAACCCAATTTTGGTATATTGATATACTCCATGTGCGTAGGTTTAAAACTTGACAAATCACTATAATTTTAGATGTATTTTAGTATAAGGAATCAGAATTGTTAGTATTAAAAAAAATATTTTACAGCAACAAACGTCTTGTAGTATACTCCTTCACTTTCATAATATATGAAGATTAAGAAAACTACGTTCTTCTAAAAATCACTTTTAAAGATATATTTTTAAAATCATTCAACCAATTATAAAGTTAACCCTAAAATTTCCAAACATCATATATTTTGAAACAACATTAACGTTTTAAAACATCATATATTTAGAAACAGACGGAGTATATGACATTGCTATTTAAACTTTTTTTTTGGAACTTCTATTCACATAAAGACTGGTGTTTTGTGTATTTTCATTATATTATTTGTGATGACATCAACATACGTACAAACCACAGAGCCCCCAAACTACAATGAAAGAATACCTAAAACACTTTCAAAGCTTTTACAAGGGAAATAATGTATCCTTAATATAAATAGACTTATTCTTGGGTTTACCTCCTAGGGTGAACCTCTAGGTTCACCAACCAATAGGATTGTGTTATTTTATATTCGATATCTTTTAAAAAAGAAAACAAAATATTGTCAAATTATATTATCTTTTTTAAATTAAAAGGTAAAAAGAAATAAATAAAAAATAGTAGTAATTACAAAAAAAATACTTTTAACGTCATCAGCAAAACATTAAACCCTAAATCCTAAACCCTAAACCCTTGGGTAAACCCTAAACTCTAGGATAAATTTTAAACTCTAGAATAAATTTTAAACTTTAAATCAAAATCAATAAACACTAAAACACTCAAGGGTTTAGGGTTTAGGATTTAGAGTTTAGAGTTTTAGGGTTTAGTGTTTTTATTTAAAGTTTAGGATTTATCCAAGGGTTTAGAGTTTACCCAAGGGTTTAGGGTTTACCCAAGGGTTTAGGTTTACCCAAGGGTTTAGGGTTTAGGATTTAGGGTTTAGGGATTAGGATTTAGGGTTTAGTGTTTTGCTGACAACGTTAAATTTTTTTTTTTTAATTCTTTTTGTAGCTGCTATTTTTTTTTTCACTTTTTTATTTTAAAAACATAATATAACTTGATAATATTTTGTTTCCTTTTTTAAAAGATATCGAATTTGAAATAATGAAATCCTATTGGTTAGTGAACCTAAAGATTCACCCTAGGGGGTGAACCCAAGAATAACTCATATAAATATATATATAAACAAGAGTGCTGCTCAAAAAAAAAAATCTATATTATAATGATTGAGTTTTTGCTCTCTCCTCAGCGCGCCATGTCAGCGTTTTGTAGGCCTCACTTTTAAAAAGAGTAAAAAAAATGTCAAACACATAGTTCGAACCCGGGTTATTGAGATATAAACACCATCATTTATACCACTAAAATAAATGATACTTTATACATTGATGGCCGAAGCTAATATATATTTATGAAGGTCGGAAATCCTTGCTTCTTCGCTTTTTTCTGTGGGCCGGGCCTACAAGTGTATTATGAGTTTCATTTTTAAAAGAGATTCATCACGTTATGTGGAAAAAAAAACAATTATAGTTTTCTCATATTGTAAACTGTCTTTGTTTAACATGATTTAGAGTTCTATTCATCATTGTCTTAGACAAGTTTGAGTTACAGAGTTGCGGCGTGTGTCTGTTCGTAATCTATTTTTTCACCGGTGAAATCTTCATCTCCCCATCTTAAATCGCTTGATCATAAATGTTCCTGATTTGTTGTCCTTCTCGAAACCCTATATATATGATTCTCATCTTTGATGAACTCAATTTGCATCTCCACAAAACTCATTGATTCCTCTTAGCTTTAACCAGCTTCTAGAAAATGTTTCTTTCTACCTCTCCAGTTCCTCAAATCAGCATCCCCGGCGTCCGTCACTCAACCTTCGAGTCTATCCGTCTTGGTCATAGTAGTCAGAGCATAGCCTCTAACCTCCTCGCTTCTGGGATTCCCTGAATTTCAAGAAAGACAGTGAGTTTATGGAAATCACGGTTCTCTTCCTTGATGAAAAGGTAAGTTAATCTTCGATTTATCACATTTATTTAATATAATTGTTTTTAATTGATTTCCTGATTCTTTGTTGAATAATATTATTTGCAGATTCCGTGATTCATGGGTTTATTCCCGCTGGACGTGCTAATCATTACATGTCATCTTTGAAAGCCGGTTCCATTGTGAAAATCGATTGTTTTGAGGTTGTTAGGTGCTCCTGAGATCAATTTCCGGTTACAAGATAACTGATCATTCATTTCTCATTCGTTTCATCTCACCAACTATTAATGATGAAGTCATCATGAGTGCTCCTGAGATCAATTTCCAGTCATTACTAGACTGTTAGAGAATTTCCAAGTGATTGCAAACACAAACCTAGACCTCTCAGGTATATTATCATATTGCATTTGGGTTTATATTATGTTTCGATATCATAACTGATATTTAAACTCGCAAATGTGGTTGGGCAAATCTGTTATGTCCAGGACTCTGACCTTACCAAAGAAACAACTCGAGTCCTTATTCGTCTCCTCATTGATCCGTAAGAAACAATCAACACACAATTCTCTTTATATTATTATTTATATTGTGCTAACATTAATAATCAAAAATATTTTCTATTCTGTGGTCGTCTATTTATTTCCCTTACTTATCAAACTAATTTTACACAAACCTTTATTTTACACCTTAAAAGAAACCACAACAACCCAAACAATCAAAACACCAAAAACTATAATTCCAAAAAGACGAATCATTAATGTTTACCTCTCTTTTTTGTCTAATCTTAGAAGTAAACTTCAAAACAAATATACCAATCCAATCACTTCAACTAAAACTCAACGACACATACATCGAGTCAGCTAAACAAATACAAACTACACGGCCAGCTATTTAACAATTTACAAACTTACTTTCACAACGAAGAAGACCAAAACGACAACCAAAATCAGTAAAATTACCTAAACAAAAAAAAAAGTAAATTACGAACTCTGATAAATACTGGTAACAATGATTTTTGTTTACATATTACCCGTCAAATAAAAGATAAACAAACACATCTACACGAGGAGATACAAGAAACAATCCTGACAGACACAAAGGCAACAACAACATCTCCACCTGCTCCCTACTCTTGTCTTATAAAAATAGCTTACATGTCCAATATCAACATGCCAATGCTATTGTCTTCCTATAAGAAACACATAAATTCGTTTAAACCTCATTAAGGCCCAAATACTCAGAATTGTTACTCATTTTATAGTTATTTCTACAAGTCTTCATGTATTTGTTTTAAAGGTCCAGTAAGAGCAACAAGTTTAAAAATAAAATAAAAACGTATAACAAACATAATAAGGATAATAAAAATTATTACTGACACACAACTTACACAACTAAACTGGAGAAAAAATATCTATAAACAAAAGGTACTCTCAATAACTTTAATATAATTTATGTACTCTCAACAGTACAAGAAACAAATTAAAAAGACAAACAAACAATAAGTCTCAGTGACATAGCAAACAACACCACGAACTATATCAATTACATTATTAACACAATTTAGTCCTTCATAAGTAGAGAACAATGCATACACAGTTCATCTTCACAACTCTAACCCTATAACAATTAAAAACTTGAAAAACAACTCAAAACGCAAAATTCACAACTACAATAACCCTAACAAGTATTGAGATGAAACAAGAATTCTGTCTACAACTCCGTACTTGCGCGGAGGCAATGCCTCTAGTATAAACAAGAGTTTGACCCCAAAAAAACAAGAGTGAAGATTTCTCTCAATCGCTTTTGTAAAACGTGTTTCTTATTTTTTTTTTGTCCACAATGGTCTTTCTTATTTCACATTTTAAATTATGAATTTCCATTTTTGAAAAAAAAAGAAGAATCAAAACTGCTGATAGATCTCTCTAAAATTGAAGAGTTTTGACTTGATTGGTTGAAGCTGTGATTTTAATTTTTTTTTGCTGTTAAATTTTTAATATGTAATTTTTGCAGTAAGATTTTAGATATGATTTTTGAAATGAAAAATATAATTGTTAAACATTAATTATGTCTTATATGACTCACATATTATTAATCTATTTTATTAAAATATATTTTATCAAAATAGAGTCATTTTTATTCCATAAAAATATAAAGTCACTAAAAAATTATATTGTACAAAAGTCATAGTATGACCATTTCATTATTATGAATTATTCACATTAATAAATAGATATCTATAATATTTTTAATTATAACATAATCTGTTGAGAAAATCTAACAAAAATCTTATTAAAAATTTCAAATAGTTTTTACAAACTATTGTATTAATTAATTTTGTAATATGTAATATAATAATAATATAAATTAATCTTAATTAAAAATTTATTATAAAAAAATTCTATGCTGCTTTTATAAGTTTTATAATTATAGTCTATATTATATTAAAATAAAATTACCATATGCATTAACTATGATAAAATTATATTAAAGTAGTACATTAATCTGTTTTATTATTTATAATTGATTTAATTTAAAAAAATATCATTCACTGTTAAAATGGTTTAATAAAAATTGTAATATTATTATACAAAAAAAATTAAATCATTAACATAAGTAGACTTTTATATCTATATCTATGTATTATCTTTTTATTGTTTAAGTTAAACTCTTATATTTACACCTATAGTATCTGAAAACATAGATAAAAGACTAAAAACCAAAAAAAATCACTAAAAACAATATATATAAATAATTAGTAAATACCAAGATACATCAGTTTACAAGCAAATATTTCAAAAATAGTGATAGAAATGTTATTTTGAGATACACAAATCTGAAAAAACAAAGAAACCGTAATGGCGATGGCGACGGCGATCTATCTCTAGGGTTTTGATGGTTTTTGAAAATTGTGAGCTGGGAAATCGATGGAAAGATGAGGATAACGAACGGGTTGGTGTGATAGTAAAGATCTGGAGAACTGAGAAGTCATGGCTTGACAAGGATTTGATCAGAAAGGGAAAGACGGGATTCTCCGGATACAGGGTGATTAAAAGGGATTGTGATCATATCTATGTGGTGGGGATACGATCTACAGATTTTGCAGCAAAGGATCTCGATGGGGAGAAATGGATTTCGATTTCGATCCTCTTTAAGATGAGATCGTCTGACTTTACAGGTATTAATTCAGTCTACTCATTACGAAAGAATTTATTCTTTCAACATGGGATTCGAAGAATCAATTTCGGATTGGATACAATAGGGATATGGAGCTTGTGGATCTCGTGGGTCTGTGATGAACAGATACTACAGAAAACTTGGAAAGGAGGACACAATCATGGTTTCAATTGTAATATATTTGGCATTAATGGGGGAAAATCTGGGTCGGGAGAATTTGGAAACTGTAACAAGAATAAAAAGCATGGATGGTGCTTTACTTTCTGTATCACATATTCAAGCTATCTGATAGCTCTCTCTAGTAAAAATCATCGTCTTGCTGTTGTTTGTTTGATCATGACACAGAGTCAGCTTCTGGGAGCAGGTGGGGACATTAAGGAGGGTGAGGGTGCCAGAAAAAGATTGAAGATCTCGGTGCCACACTTTGATAACTCCGCTCTCGTCAAGACCTATTCAAGAACCATTATCGGAAGATGTATGAATCCACCGGCGCAAGAAATGAAGGCTTTGTTACAGAACATTCCAAAAATTTGGAAACTGGAGGATCGGGTGGTGGGGACAGATTTGGGGCATGGAAAATTTCAGTTTGATTTCCAGAAGGAGGAGGAGATTGAAGCGGTCCTGAAGCTGCAGCCTTATCATTTCGATTACTGGATGGTGGCTCTTGCAAGATGGCAACCGAGGAAGTCACAGCTGTTCCCGGCGGAGATTCCGTTCTGGGTGCGAGTTCTAGGTGTTCCAATGGAATTCAGGACACATGCTACTTTGGAAAGCATAGGTGATGCTTTGGGCAGGACGGTTTCTGTGGATCTTGAGCATTTACGTGTCCATGTGGTGATAGATGCTTTCCAACAGCTCTGTTTTGAGACTACGGTGAACTTTAAAGGGGGAGAGTATTATGAGGCAGTGGAAGCGGCGATCTCACTAAGATATGAGAAACTATTTGGATATTGTCCAATCTGTGCCAGTTTGTGTCACACAGAAGATAAATGTCCTCTTGCCAAGCCGGCGATGAAGACAAGTCCAGACAAGAAGAAGGAAAATAGAGATGGTAATGGGGGGTGGCAAGAAGGAGGGAAGCATGCAGATAGGGCTCAGAGTTACAAAGGGGTTGTCATTAATGGGAATACGGGCTATCAGCAGAAGGAGAGAGATGGTAGAGACTATTATGGGAAGGGCAAAGGAAAAATGGGTGAGGAGACTGACTTTAAGTGGGTGTGGGCGGCTGAGAAAGGGAACAAGGGATCGGCCAACAATCGTGGAAGCTACAGAGGGGATGGAGAGGCTTCTAGACAGCGCATGCCACGACGAGAGGATTCAAGAATGGCTGTCCAGGAGAGAAGTTCTAGGGGTGTCTCAGGACCGATAGGAGATCAACAGTTACAGTGAGGTTCAAATCTAAAGGCTACGGAGAACAAGGCTGTCGAGGCTCCAGAGGAGGGTGAAATCAAGGCTGTTGAGGCTTCCAACCAACAATTACCTTCACAAACTTTTCAGGAGGAGCTCGCCAAGACTCAAGCGATTGGAACAGAGGTCATTTCAGATCCCATGGATGCAGAAAGTGGGTTACAGGTGATTCAGAGTCTGGTAGGAGATTCATCCACGCTCAATGAAGATAAGGTTATGGATATGGATGAGATAAGAGAAGGTTTTCTTGCAAATGGGATTGATATGGATGCTGTAGATGAGCTACAGGAGTGCTCAGAAGGAGAGGTGGAGGAAGCAATGAGAGAGCTGGACAGGGCTGGTAATGAAGATATTCACGAGGATGAGGCACTGGTTACTGCGGTGGATGGCAAAGGCACGACTGATGTAGAAATGGCAAAGCAACATGGAACACACAAACGACTTTTTAAGCCAGCGGCTGGGACTGCGGTTAGCACGAAGATGAGGATGGCTAGCGTATGGGCTTCCCCACGTAAACGTACTGGAGTCAAATCAGGAATGCGCCAGGGGGAAAACAGTAAGCAAATGGATGCTAAGGGCACGTCAAACCCGAAGTCGGGACTCCCTAAACCATAATTTTATGATACACAACGTCTGGTTGGATTCGAGCAAGCGGGGCTTGGCTCTTGGTGTTGGCATTTGGATTTTTAAAATAAGCTCTATGAGCATTTCTCTTTTATTCGTTCTAGTTAAGGCTTATGAGATTGCAATGGTTTTTTCTTTTTTATGTTTATTGGTTACGCTTTCGGTTATGGTTAAGCAATGGATTTTAATTTGGTTGTGGGATATGTGGTACTACGTATCAGTGTGTATCAATGTATCTTTAATCATCAGCTTTGTCTCTTTTGGAATATATGGATCTTATGGTGGAAGATTTGGGTTTCAGTGTGGTGTTAGGAATCTTATTTTACGGTCACCTTGTGTTGGAGTGAGATGGCTTGACTGGGAACCATCATTTTGTATCATGATTATATATATTTGTATTTGGCCTTACTACAGGCACGCTCCACGGTTCACATGGGATTGTATTCGAGAGGTCGGGACTCTGGTTATTAAAGTGGGTATTTGGATGGTTCGATCGTGTTATTAGGATAACGAGAGAATTGGACAGTTGTGGTGGTGGCTTTAACGATTATGGCGATGGGATGAGCGTGGCATGATATGGCGCCTTGTGGAACATAATGTCTGGTACAATGTGGGGAGTAGTATCGAAACTTATTTAATGTTAATGAAGTTTCAGGTGTTTCTGGATTACGAGAGGTTTCACACCTTTCGATGGTTGGGCTACATTATAAAGTGGATGGTAGTGAAAATATGGATATGTTTACTACATATATTAGCCTTTTTAGCTCAAATTCCAAACAGAGGTTATAAGGAATTGGGAAACAAAGTTATTTGCTCTGATGTGATTGAATCGGGAGTATTATTTTATTTGGAGATTTCAATACTCTGGTGTATTCAGCTGGTTAATTTTTTGAATTTTGGATTAACAAAATGGAAGAGGGGTGTGGATAGTAGGTATTTCGTTGGCATCTTTAAGCCGAATTATTCAGGCTCCAAGGAGCAATCCAATTTTATTAATATATGAATATATTAAGCTGGAACTGTAGAGGACTTGGAAGTCATTGGACCATCAGTTACCTTCGAGAAATATGGCATAAACATAAACCAGAATTTTTTTTCTTATCTGAAACAAAACATGATGCTGCATTTGTACAAGGTGTTCAATCTCATTTTGGCTCTGATAGTCTGGTTACTGTGGATCCATCTGGGAGAAGTGGAGGTTTAGCTCTTTTTTATAATATTGAGCATCAGGTCAAGATTCTATATTCTAGTAATAGGATGATAGATATCGAGGCGGTAGTGAAGGGGAAACAAGTTTTTCTTACTTTTGTTTACGATGATCCGGTCCCAAAATTGCGGTGGTTTGGGAGAGGTTGACTCGATATGGAATATCATGATCGGAACCCTGGTTTATTATAGGAGATTTAAATGAAATCACCGGGAATCATGAGAAGGATGGCGGAGCTGTGAGATGTCCGACATCTTTTATATCTTTTAATAATATGATAAGGAACAGTGGATTATTAGAATTTCCGACTCGTGGTAATACTATGTCCTGGCAAGGGAGAAGAGGTAAAGGAAAAGGGGCAGTGACGGTTAGATGTAGACTGGATCGTGCTTTAGCGAATGAGGAATGGCACACACTCTTCCCATGGTCTCATACGGAATATTTGAGATTGGTGGGGTCAAACCATCGCCCAGTGGTGGCCTTTTTGGATGATAAAATTAATAGACGAAAAAGGGGACAATTTAGGTTCGATAAGAGGTGGATTGGTCAAGAGGGTCTGATGGAATCAATAATGTCAGGTTGGTTGGAGAATCAGGAAGGACGGGTTGAGGATTTTGTTACAAAAATTAGTAATTGTCGCCATGAAATATCTTCCTAGCATAAGGACAATCAACCATATGGAAAGGATAAAATTAAAGATCTTCATCAGGTGTTAGAAGAAGTACAGACAGATAATGATAGAATACAAGAGGAGATTCTTGAGGTTTCTCGGAAATTACAAGAGGCTTATAGGGATGAAGAGGAATATTGGCACCAGAAAAGTAGGAATATGTGGTATTCATCAGGAGATCTTAATACTAAATTTTATCATGCGTTAACAAAACAACGCCGGATCCGTAATAAAATCGTGGGTCTACATGATGAATTGGGTAATTGGATTACGGGTGAAAGTGGAGTTGAAAAGGTAGCGGTTGATTATTTTGAGGGTTTGTTTGCTACTACTAATCCAATGGAATTTGATAGTTTTTTGGATGAGATTGTACCCGCCATTTCTCCACAAATGAATCAAATATTAATGCGTACAGCAACGGAAGAAGAGGTTCGACAGGCTTTATTCATGATGCATCCTGAAAAAACGCCAGAGCCGGATGGGATGACTGCTCTTTTTTTCCAGCATTTCTGGCATATTATTAAGAAGGATGTTGTAGAGTTGGTTAATAATTTTCTGGTTACGGGCGAGCTGGATTCACGTTTAGACATCACCAATATTTGTATGATTCCAAAGACGGAAAGACCTACAAGAATGACGGAATTGAGACCGATAAGTTTATGTAATGTTGGTTACCAGATCATATCGAAAGTTTTGTGTCAACGGCTGAAAATTTGTCTCCCACGGCTAATATCGGAAACTCAATCGGCTTTTGTGGCAGGAAGATTAATTTTGGATAATATTCTTATCGCCCAGGAAATGTTCCATGGACTAAGGACAAATAAATCTTGTCAGAACAAGTTTATGGCGATAAAGACGGATATGAGCAAGGCTTATGATCGGATAGAATGGGATTTTACTGAGGCTCTTCTTTACAAAATGGGTTTTGATCCGCATTGGATTAAATTAATGAGAGAATGTATATCTTCGGTTCAATACAGGGTTCTTATTAATGGACAGCCACGAGGACTGATAATTCCCTAGCGGGGATTACGTCAAGGGGATCCTTTATCTCCTTACTTTTTTATTATGTGCACGGAGGCACTAATTGCAAACATAAAAAAGGCGGAACGTCTGAAACAGTTAACGGGACTAAAGGTAGCGAGAGCTTGCCTAGCAGTTTCTCATTTATTGTTTGCAGATGATAATCTTTTCTTTTGTAAGGCAAAAAAGGAAGAGTGTCAGACTATTCTTAGGATTCTTAAGGAATATGAGACGGTCTCAGGGCAACAAATCAATTTCCAGAAATCTTCAATTCAATTCGGACATAAGATTGAAGAATCTTGTCGACAAGAATTAAGAGATATCTTGGGGATTCAGAATATAAGTGGAATGGGATCTTATTTAGGGTTACCGGAGAGTCTTGGAGGATCTAAGGTACAAGTGTTTGGGTTTGTACAATAGAGTGAATGGATGGACTTTTCGTTTTTTCACGAAAGGAGGAAAAGAGGTGATTATAAAATCAGTGGTTATGGCTCTACCAAATCATGTGATGTCTGTATATAGATTACCAAAGGCCACTGTGAAGAAGCTCACAAGTGCCGTAGCTCAGTTCTGGTGGAGCCCAGGTGGAGGCACGAAAGGTATGCATTGGAAATCATGGGATAAATTATGTGTTCCTAAAGATGATGGTGGCCTTGGTTTTAAGGATCTCACTGATTTTAATACGGCGATGCTTGGTAAGCAATTGTGGCGTTTGATCGAGAAACCGAATACTCTATTTTCTCGAGTTTTTAAAGGACGGTACTATAGGAATGCTTCACCCCTGGAACCGATCCGCTAGTACTCCCCGTCATATGGCTGGAGGAGTATTCTGCTAGATGTCTGGTTTGTAAAGGACTAATTAAACGGGTGGGGACAGGGTCATCTATATCTGTATGGAATGACCCCTGGCTCCCATTCACTCGCCCGAGACCAGCAAATAAAAACCCTAATCACTGTTACCCGGATCTCACCGTGGATTCCTTAATACATTCGGCATCTCGTACATGGAATTTACAGGCTATAAGCACTTTGGTTTCCCCGGAGGATATTAAGATCATTACAAGTATACCCTTGAGTACAAATCAGATGGATGATAGGCTTGGATGGCATTTTACTAACAATGGAAAATATACGGTCCAATCTGGGTATCAAGTGGAAAGAGTCTATCCAGATAAGGAAAAACCACCAGATCTTTATGGACCCACAGTTGATGTTCTTAAAGCCTATTGCTGGAAATTGAAGTGTCCTCCGAAGATAAGGCATTTCTTATGGCAACTACTTTCAGGATGTATAGCGGTTATGAAGAACCTAAATGCAAGAGGAATACATGGAGATATATTTTGCTCACGTTGTGGTGATCAGGAGGAATCGAATATATGAAGAACCATGTGTTTTTTTATTGTCCTCCAGCACGACAGGTGTGGGTCTTATCTAAGATACCCTCGAATCCGAATAATTTCCCACTAGATTCTTTCTTTGCGAATATGGATCATCTTTTCTGGAGAGTTAATCCAAAGATGGATGACCATCAGTTTGCATGGATCTTATGGTATATTTGGAAAAGTCGGAATAAGAAGGTGTTTAGTAATATTGATGTTGATCCGAGAGATACACTTAACCTGGCTGTACTGGAATCAAAACTTTGGGCTGAGGCTCAGGTTTTAAGGAATCAGAGAGTGGCACCAGTTACACAGAATAGTTCCATCCAAACGAATACAGGACGATGGTGTTTTATAGATGGTTCTTGGAAAGATAAGGATGTATTCTCAGGGCAAGGATGGTTTAGTACTTTACCAGGCTTTGATGGTTTGTTAGGGGCACGAAATTTTTGTGCATGTCTATCACCTCTTCACTCTGAGGTGGAGGCATTGATTTGGGCAATGGAATGCATGAGAAATTTAAGACAATTTCAGGTTACGTTTGCAACAGATTGTTCTCAGTTGGTGAAGATGGTTTCGGAACCTGAGGAATGGCCTGCATTTGGAGCCTATTTAGAAGACATCAAGCTTTTGAGAAGAACCTTCCACAACTCAGACATCGTTCATGTACCAAGGACGGTGAACCAAAAGGCGGACAGCTTAGCACATAGTGCCCGGCATCAACCGTCTTTCGTCGTACACATGGATGCAGAGTTTCCAAGTTGGTTCACAGAGTCAATATGAGTCTGTGCATTTTTTGCTGTCAAAAAAAAAAAAAAAAAAATAGTGATTTCCTATCATCTTATGGTTGGAGAAGCATACAATTTGGTAAAGAACTCTTAGCTTAGGGCCTCAAAACATGTGCGGTGAATGGCAAATCAATCACAATGTAGGGTGTCGAAATGAATTCATGGTGAACCAGTGAGGAGACCTCTAATGCAAAACATTTTAGGGATTTCAGATAGAAGTTCAGTGAGCTTATAGATCATCACACCAGAGGATGGAAGATGGATAAACTCTAGAAACTGTTATATGAGGAGAACATAACCAGGTTAATGAAGATGAAACCGATGACAGACGAGGATGACTACTGGTTTTGACTCCATAACAGAAATGGGATGTATACTGTCAAGTTTGGTTACTAGATGATATGTAGAGAAACATACACTACAAGAAAACAGCGATATTCTGACGGACATTCCGACGGAAAATGAAATCTTCGGAATATCCCTAGGAATTTTCGAGGAAATTCCGAGGAAACACAAAATTTGGTTTCCTCGGAATTTCCTCGGAATATACCGACGGAATTCCGAGGAAATATCAATCCGTCGGAATATTCCGAAGAAATTCCGAGGAAATATGTGTTCCTCGGAAAAAACCGATGAATTCCGAGGAAATATTATAGCCGTTGGAGAGCCGTTGGGGGATTTTACAAAATTCCGAGGAAATTCTGACGAACTAGCCGTTGGCGTCGGAATTCCGTCGGAATTTTCTCGGTCTGTCTGCAGGATTTAAACTATAAATACAAGCACTCCTCTTCCTCTTCATTCACTCCATATCTTCATCCTCCCTCTTACTCTATTTACACACGAATTTGATTCATAAAAAATATGTCTTCTTCAAATTATTTTCGTTCTTGGATCGATCGACCTCCTTTGGATCCGAACACGAAATTGCTTACGGAAGAATACCAACGAGGTATAACCGAATTCATGGGGTTAGTTCACCGACAACCGGAAGCAAAAACAGGTATGTTAAGATGTCCTTGCTCTAATTGTAAAAATAGAAAGGTTATTAAAGAGTGGGATGTTTGGACTCATCTATATTTGAGTGGGTTTACACGAAGTTACAAAATTTGGTATCATCATGGGGAAACTGATTATGAACATGGTAGTACTAGCGAACCTCAGCCAGCGGTTAGATTAAAAGAACCAATTAGAACGGATGTAGATTATGGTGTAGGTACTGAGCAGATGGTAAATGATCATTTTAGAGGGGAAGATTTACCCAATGCACAAGCTAAGAGATTTTATGATATGTTGGATGCTGGAAAGCAACCATTGTACGAAGGTTGCAGAGATGGTCATTCAGCTTTATCATCTGCTACAAGATTGATGGGCATTAAAACAGATTATAGTTTGGCTGAAGACTGTGTGGATGCGATTGCTGATTTTTTAAAAGGTATTCTACCCGAGGATAATGTAGCTCCTGGTTCATACTACGAGGTTCAGAAACTCGTAGCTGGTCTTGGTTTATCGTATCATGTAGAGATGTATGCAGCGACAACTGCATGATTTATTGGAGGGCGGATGAACAGCGTGTTACATGCAAATTTTGTGGAAAGCCTCGTTAAAAAGATACGAGTGGAAGAGTTCCAGTGCCATATAAAAGGATGTGGTATTTACCTTTGACGGAAAGGTTGCAGAGGTTGTATCTGTCTGAACGCACAGCGCAACCAATGAGATGGCATGCGGAGCACTCAACAGATGGTGAGATCAGACATCCTTCAGATGCAAAAGCATGAAAGCATTTCCAATCAAAGTATGAGAGAAGAAATGTCTATCTTGGATTATGTACTGATGGTTTCAGTCCGTTTGGCAAGAGTGGAAGACAGTATTCTCTATGGCCCGTCATTCTTACACCATACAACCTACCCCCAAACTTGTGCTTGCGACGAGAGTTTTTGTTTCTCTCGATTCTCGTTCCCGGACCAGAGCATCCTAAGAGATCACTTGATGTGTTTCTTCAGCCACTAATATATGAGTTGCAACAACTATGGGCTCAAGGTGCTGAAACATACGATGTTTCGTGTAAAGAAAACTTTCAAATGCGGGCAGTACTAATGTGGACAATGAGTGATTTTCCAGCATATGGTATGTTGTCTGGATGGACAACGCATGGAAGGCTATCATGTCCATATTGTTAAGAAATCTCTGATGCTTTCCAACTAAAACATGGAAGGAAAACGTGTTGGTTTGACTGTCACAGGAGATTCCTACCACCTGATCATCCATATCGTAGGAGAAGGAATTTGTTTACGAAGAACAAGAGGGTGTTTGACAGTCCATCTCCGGAAATTTGTGGGAAAGATTTGAAGATACAACTAAGAGATTTTGGTGCAGAAAGGACGCCAAACGTCGGTGGACATGAGCGTTTTCCGGTAGATGCTGTTGGAGGAATACATAACTGACACAAAAAAAGTATTTTCTGGGATCTGCCATACTGGGGAGGATCATCTGCTAAGGCATAATTTAGATGTCATGCATATTGAGAAGAACTTTTTTGACAATCTCATGAACACGATCCTTAATGTTCAAGGTAAAACAAAGGATAATTTGAAGTCAGGACTGGATTTAGTCGATATATGCGCTCGTTCAGAACTTCATGTTGATGAGAATGGTAGGGCTCCTTTTCCCATATACCGACTTGATGCAGAGGGAAAAGATGCGTTCTTTGATTGGATTTCAAACGATGTGGAATTTCCAGACGGTTACGCATCAAATTTGCGTAACTATATCGACATAAAGGAAGGAAAGTTTATTGGCTTGAAAAGCCACGATTGCCATGTAATGATGCAGCGCCTCCTTCCGTTCGCCTTCAAGGAACTATTAGCACGAAATGTTCATGAAGCAATTGCAGGGCTAAGTGGTTTCTTCCGCGATTTATGCACGAGATCAGTGACTCTTGAAGGTATTGAAAATTTGAAGACTAACATAGCCGTGATTCAGTGCAACCTTGAGAAGATATTTCCTCCCTCATTTTTTGATGTTATGGAGCATCTTGTTATTCACTTGGCAAGAGAATTGGAACTTGGTGGTCCTGTGCAGTATAGATGGATGTATCTGTATGAGCGGTATATGTTCCATTTGAAGAAGATGGTGAAAAATTTAAGTAGGGTGGAAGGTTCTATAGTCGCACAGATGATCAATGAAGAAACTTCAAACTTTGCCGAGTACTACTTTCCAGCAGAAGTTCAGACCAAAAACAGAAGACCTGCTCGGCATGATGATAGAGGCGAACGGGCAACATATCATGTTACGGTTCCAGACATTTTCACAGACGTTGGACGACTTAGCAGAAAACCAAAGGACCGTCGACTTACTGAGCAGGAGCGCAGTCATTTGCAAACATATTTGCTCACCAACTGCGAAGACTTTCTTCAATATGAGAGGTAAATAAATTAGCTTACAAATTTTTATTTTAACAACTTGAAATTTAAATCTTAATTAATTACATTATTGTCATCATATACAGGATTTTCATGGTAGAAAAGCGGTTCGAGTATAGATACGCCACAGAGGACGAACTAGAAGAAATGACGCAGAGAAAATTTACTGGATGGATGTTTACTTATGTGAGTACTTTAAACAAATTAAAATATAATTTATCACATATTTATACTAATTCACATTTATTGATAGAACATATATATATGTGCTATTAATAGGTGTCTGCTGGTTTGGCCAGAGGTGAAACATTTGACGATTGGATACGTGAGATGGTCGTTGGACCAAACTTTGTTGTGAAGTCATATCCGAGATTTTGTACTCGAGGATATGCATTCACAACTCAGAAGAGGAGATGTTCGAGTACGACTTATGATGCTGGCGTTTGTTCTGCATCAGGAGATGATGTATACTACGGACACATACATGAGATTTTGGAAATCAAGTATTTGGGCATGGTTGGATTGCGTTGTATTGTTTTCTATTGTGATTGGCACGACAACACTCCAGATCGAGGTGTGAGAACAGATGCATTTGGTGTTACATCAGTAAATTCGAGGCGAAAGCTGCAATATTATGATCCTTTCATTCTTGCTTCTCAGGCCGATCACGTAATTAAATGTTATATTCAGAATGATTCATCATCATGTGTATTAATTTATAATTTTTCTAAATGTTACAGGTTTGTTATATCAAGTACCCCCGGGTAAGGAACAGAGATGATCTGTGGGTTACTGTTACAAGACTCAACCCGAGAGGCCGAGTTCAGGGAAGTTCTGAGCTGGAAGACCCACTACAACCAAGCACATCCGGCAACTTAAGTGCAGCAGAAGATTTAGCTGGAGTTGGTCTTGTAGTCGATTTAACCGACTTCGGAGAGGAAGCCGTCGTTCACGTAGAGGATGAACCAGTGATTGGAGAGTTTCACCAAGATCCAGATTCAGATTCATCTGGTGATGATGACTCGGAAACAGACTACCATTGATTTTTTTTTTTTTTAAAGAAATACCGAGGAAATTCCGAGGAACACTTGATATAACCTCTTTCCTCGGATATTAGTTATTTGGTTTATCTAGCAAGGCAAAGCTGAATACGAATTAAAAACTACTCAAAACACAACCAAATAAAACGAAGAAACCATGTAAAAGAAATACGAACTCATAATTAAGAAAAAAAATAAAAAAAAAACTAAGTTCAAAATTAACCGAAAAAAAAAACATAGCTCCTACTCCTCGTCTCCTGCTCCAGATGTTCCTGCATCTTTGGGTCTCTTGGACCTCTTTCTTACCCTGTGTGTACCACTCGAACCCGAACCAGAGCTGGATAGAGAGTTGTCCCGATGAACTACATCATCCTTTTGGCAACGACACGGCCTGATACGTGAAATGGCAGCCCAGATATTGTGTAGCATGTCGTTGTTTGTCTTTATGCTCTGATCTCTCCAATGTTGTTGCTGGCGCGAAGTGGCGTTCGGTGGAAGCTCTTGCAGCTTGTACTGGCTAGAGTCTGATGGGAGTAGCTGATGGGGTTGTGAATCATCTGGAATGGCTTGTGCAGCCTCATCTTCTCCTTCTTCATCATCCACGGCCTTGCCTTTGGTCTGATATTTTAGCGTGAAGAAGGATGGCTTGTCTACTAGTGCGGTAGCAGGGGGTAGGAACTCAACTGCAGCCTCTGAAAGTAGAGCAGTCAGGCCGATCTGAGGCAGGTGGCAGTAGAGTGTTTTCTTCGCTCGGTCCTGGAATACGTAGACGTAAGGACCATCCTGATCAATCCTCGAGTGGGGACCAGCTATGAACTCCTTACTTACTAGAGAAATGACATCCAGGTAGTTCCAAGCAATGTTGTTCGATCTGTCCATTGCTACCTGATGGTTCTCGCAGTCTACACCCACATGTGTAAGGATCCGAGTAATCACTGCACCAAATCCACATGCACTGCTCTTGGATTTGGTTACTTTCCCCTTGTATCCTGCTAAGTTTGCGGCCAGCACCGCTCCCATGTTGAAGGCAGTAGAAGGTGGGAATGTAGAGTTTCCAAATGCCGGTAGCAAATGCCTCACACATTGGTACAGGAGGCACAACTCTCATTGCGTGACTGATGCGGCTGTGGTTGTCCCGTATAGCAATGAGCCAATGAGGCGTGTGGCATATCTCAGTACTGGGCTCCGGATAAGTGACTCCTTTGCCTGAGAAGATCTATAAACCCCTGTGCCAATCGTTTCCCAGAAGTTCAACAGCTCTGAAGTCCAATAAAGACCAGGTGTCCTCTCCCCTGCACTCAATCCAAATAGTCCGCAGAGGTCTGTGAAAGATACCTCAAAGTATACTTTCTGCACTACGAATGCCAGAAAACCTTCCTGATGGCTATTATCGGGATGGCTGACGTATGCGGATGCTATGAACTGGCGTACCAACTCCGGATAAGTGGGTTCGTTGAGGTTGCATAGTTGGCCTAGACCCATGTTCTGGAACAGCCCTTCAATGTCTGATTTGATTCCCAATATTGTCATCGTCTTAGGACATGCTAGTTGTGTAGCCGGAACGGCTACCTTCTTCATGTTGTTGTAGTGGGTGGTATCAGACTTATCCCACTTCTTTGGCCTTTGCTTCTCTCGTTGAGACGAACCCTCTTCTTGTGTGTTCTTCTTTGCTGATGTTTTCGTGCGCTTCATTCTCTACAAAATAGAATCTTTGAAACAAGTGAGTATGCAGTATATGTTTTGATAAAAAACAAGCGAGTTGTGATAAAAAAACCAAATTGAAAAAAATTCTCAATCCCTAAATCATCTCAAATCCTATTCCAAACTCGTTGATCACAGACAATTGTGTTCTATTCCATGTTTAAACATCTGTTTCATGCATATTTGATCAAGGAATCAACACGGAAATAAGAAATTCACAAAACCTAAAAAATTGCTCAAGAACAAGATTTGAGAATGTGGAGATTCACGGAGTATACCTGTCTTAGGGTGAAAACGAGTGTAGGAATCAGGTAGAGCTCGAAAAATCAAGGGGAATAGAGCCCAAAATTGTTCAAATCGGATGATTATAGGGAGAGAAAAAGGGGGGAGGGTCGAATTATAGGGGAAATCGGAGGGGATGAGAGTTCTGAGGTTTTGATCCAGAAAGTTCGGGTTTTGCCTTATAATTCTGTTTTCCGCACACGCATCGATCGATGCGTTTTTGTACAAATACAGATCGATCGATGCGTTTAAAAAAAGGCTCCCGGGATTTTGTTCGATCCATCGATGGGATTATCTCATCGATCGATCACATTGTTACGCTTTGGTCCATCTAAGTGATCGATCGATGCGTTTTTGGATATATATACATCGATCGATCCGTTTATAAAAAAACGTACGAGATTTTCCGAGGACATTCAAAGGAACGCTTGAGATTCTCGATCGATCGATGGGATAATCTAATCGATCGATCACATTGTTACGCTTTGGTCCATCTTAGTGATCGATCGACGCGTTTTTGGATATATATACATCGATCGATCCATTTATAAAAAAACGTACGAGATTTTCCGAGGACATTCCGAGGAACGCTTGAGATTCTCGATCGATCGATGGGATAATCTAATCGATCGATCACATTGTTACGCTTTGGTCCATCTTAGTGATCGATCGATGCGTTTTTGGATATATATACATCGATCGATCCGTTTATAAAAAAAATTGACGTATTGAAACCCCAAACACTAGTTCCTCGGAGTTTCCTCGGAATATTCCGACGGAATTCCGAGGAAGAAAAGGGTTTCCTCGGAATTCCCTCGGAATAATCCGAGGAAATTCCGAGGAAATAGGGGTTTTAAACCGAAAACAACATTTTGCGGCTTGAATAACACCTATATAACCCTTATTAAGTGTCTTACGTTCATTATGAAGTCAAAAATTTGTTCCTTACCGTATAATTAACACTTTTCCGATTGTATGAACGAAATCCCACAACATAAGAGAAACACTTATACCTTTTAATGAACGGTAAAGAGAACACTTTCAATTAGTTTTGAAATTTGTTATTTCATGGTTTATGCTCACCAATACAAATAATCCTCAATGGTATGCATTACAATTGTATAAGAAATGAAATACGGCAAAAAAAATTGATATTTTGAAACCCCAAACACTAGTTCCTCGGTATTTCCTCGAAATATTTTCATTTTACCGGACAAATATTTCGCGAAAATTAAAATTAGAATTCCGACGGAATTCCGACGGATAATGTCCGTCGGACCCTAGGTTTTATAACCACGAGTCCCTTCTTCTTCTCCATTTCTTTCTTCTTCCTCTGCGCGACCCCTCTCTTCTCTCCGGCGATTTCCCCCTGAAATCCGACGATATCTCCGGCGATCTCCCCCTTCTCTTACACAAATCATGTAAGGACCCTATCCCACTCTCTTAGGTTCTATTTGTTAGGTTTTTGCGTAGTCTTGATAGATTTTTGTTAGGGTGATTGGTTAGGATTGTGATTTGGTTGTATAATAGGTTTAGAATTGTGATTTGGTTGAATAATTTGTTTTGTTGAATTGATTTAGAATTTTTTTATAATTTTTTTTTATTCTTTTGTATTTATAAAATCGATTTTTGTATATAAAATCGATTTTTGTATTTTACAAAACGATTTTTCTATATAAATTCGATTTTTTGGATTTTACAAAATCTTTTTTGTATATAAATTCGATTTTTTGGATTTTACAAAAAAAAATTTAATATCTATAAAACTTTTTTTGTGATTAAAAACTATTATTTGGGATTTAAAAATATTTTTAATATATATATATATATATTATTAAAACTATTTTTTGTAATTATTAAACTATTTTTTATTTATTAAAACTATTTTTTGTTTATTAGAACTATTTTTATATATTTATTAAATATTTTTAATATCTATAAATCTTTTTCTGTGATTAAATTATTTGGGATTTTTTTTTTTTAAATTAATTTATATATTTTTGTATTTATTAAATATATTTTTTTAATTTACAGGTCTCATGATGATCAGACCCGGCCTCGACAGCGTCGTGGTCGTGGTGCTACGGGGAGCCAGTCTCGGGATTCCAGCCATTTTCAGGATTCCCCTTCGCCCCACAGCTCCAACCATACATCTCCCTCTGCTGCACCCGCTCCTGCTCCTCTCGCTCCTGCTGCTGCATCCGCTCCTGCTGCTGCATCCGCTCCTGCTCCTCCGGGTCCTCCGGGAGTGATGAGTGTTGCGGAGTTGGTGCAACAGCCCGGTCGTGACCATCTTCCGTATCTCACTCCGTATCCACATGGACGGTGTCAAACATGGTAATTAAACATTTTTTTTTCTTTAAATTTGGATTCATTATTAACCGTTTGTTCTTTTTATTAGGTTCAACCAATCCGGGAACGGGATCAGCGCATGGATCAACCGTATGTTGTACTTGGCCCTAGACAGGGGACATCCGACTTTCACTCACTTCCCTACCGACAAGCAGGTTCTGTGGTTTCGTCAGTTTGCGGTAAGTATTCTAATTTTTTACTTATATTTTTAATCTTTAATATAAATTTTCTACTAATTGTGTTTTTTTTTCAGCAAGAGTTCAACTGGAATTCCGATGAGACGCTCTTTATCTATCACCACTTCGTCCATAAAGTTATGGACAACTATGGGAAGCAGATCCACGAGTGGAAGAAGAAGTGGGAAATCAATAAGGTTCGATTTAATTTATTAAACAATTTTTTATTTTATTAAACTATTTTTTAATTTATTAAACTATTTTCTTTTTTTTTTATTAAAAGGTCCCAAAGTCGATGAACGACACGGTCTGGAAGGAGTTGTGTGCGCATTGGGATAAGGAAGAGACGAAAGAAACTTCTTCCACCAACTCCACCAACCGCAGGAGCGACCGTAAAGGGAAAGGCATCTACAAGCATAACTTGGGTGCTCAATCTATTGCCACTCTGGGAGATCGCATGGTAAGTTCAACCGCTTTTTCTTCAATTATTTGATTTTCAGAATTTTAATTTATTGTGCATTTCTTCTAATTTCTAATGTTTCTTTAATTTATGTTTTTTTTCAAGGCGGAAGAAAATGATGGCGAGCCGGTTGATGATCTCGCCCTAATGAGGAGGTCGTATACCAACAAGAAGACCGGCCAGATTGATGACGGTCTTGTGAGGGACGTGGTCGACCTGGTCCAAACTCAGGTGGTAGACGAAGTGTCTCAGCTTCAAACCGAGGATGACGCTTCGATGGCTTCGACCAACTTGTCCCGATTTTGAATCAACGAAATCGTTGAATCCGTAAGTTCTTTTTTTTAAAGTTCAATTCATTTATTTCTTGGTTTAAATTTGTAAATTTGGCTATTTTCTATTCAGTTGGTTCCAAAGAAGAAGGGACGTTTGGTCGGTTCCTCCTTCTTCTGCACCACCGCCCTTTGTTGATCCAGAAGTACTTACGGCTCAGTTGAAGGACAAGGATGATCGCATATCTTTGTTGGAGACCCAGATGGCGGCTCAACAGGCGGGCTATGAGGCACAGAGGAGGCTGAACCAGCAAATGATGGAGATGATGCAGAGGATGTACCCGAACGAGGTGTTCCCGGACGTGCCAAACCCGTAGATTTTTTTTTTTCCAAAAATTTGGAATGTTTTATTTTTATTTGTGAAACTTTGAATATTAATTAATATGATTTCAATTTTAATTTTAATTTTATATTTTCGAATTTAAATTTCAAAAATTTTATTTTTTTAAAAAATTAATATTTTTTACATTCCGAGGAAATTAATTATATTTTTCACTCGATCGATCGATGCGTTTTTGGACATATACCCATCGATCGATCTGTTTATAAAAAAACGTTTGGAATATACCGAGGGACATCTTCCTCGTAATATACCGAGGGACACCTTTCCTCGGAATATACCGGGGGACATGTTCCTCGGAATATACCGAGGGACATGTTCCTCGGAATATTCCGAGGAAGATGTCCCTCGGTATATTCCGAACGTTTTTTTATAAACGGATCGATCGATGGATATATGTCCAAAAACGCATCGATCGATGAACTTCCGAGGAAATATCCCGACGAAGTTCTCCCTCGGTATACTCCAAGGAGATTTCCGACAAACTAGTGATCCTCGGAATTTCCTCGGAAATTTGTTTCCTCAGAATTCCGTCGGAAAATTCCGAGGGATTTCCGAGGAAAGAAGAAATTCCGAGGAATTATTTTCGATGACTTGTTTCGTCGGTATGTCTTCGGAATAACGTTATTCCGATGAAATTCTGACGATTTTTTCCCTCAGTATCCTTGCTGTTTTCTTGTAGTGATATTGTAAGGGGTGGGAATGTTACATAAATGAGGCCATCAAGCTGAAACGAGACCATCATTAAATGAGCTCAAAGAAGCTATTTGGAAAGTGGATACAAATGCTAAGATTAAATCATTCATGTGGCGAGCACTTTCGAATGATATTTTTGATGGGGAACTTCTAGCCAAAAGAGGACTAAGCGTGGATCCTTGCTCTCAACTATGTGGGTTCAGAGGGGAATCTGTGAACCATATAGTTTTTACATGCTCTATTGCAAAACAAGTACGGGTGTTATGTAACATTCCTACCCCTCATGACAGAATCAATGAGAATTTTTTTTCCTCAAAATTTCATCACCTGCTCAACTTTGATTAAATCCGATGTATCCTGGTGAAAATCAGAAGATGTTACTTTTGAGTTATCTGGTATCTATGGAAAACCATAAATGACTTCTTTTTTGAAAGAAAGTTTTTCTTAGCCAATGAACTTGTGGCCAAAATCAATAAGGAGGCGGATTTCTGTTTTTTAGCTCAGAAATTGGATAGGGAAGTTGATAAATAAATGTACATTCAAGTTGAAGAATGGAACACGATGGGTTGCTCCCTTGCCATTGTTGGCCAAATGTAATACTAGAGTTTCTTGAAAAGCATCAAGTCAGAGGGGAGGTGCTGCTTGGGTGTTGAGAGATGATAGTAGGAGAGCATTTTACTTTGTTTCAAATATCCAAGAGCTCATATTCAAGTCTTACAATGGGCGATTGAATGCAAGATTGATCACAGAAGAAATAAGGTGATGTTTGCTATGGAACAGGCCCGTCTCTTGGCATGTGCCAGAGGAACATTTGCACAGGGTCCAAAATATTTTTACAAAATTTTTGTTAGTGTTTAGGGCTTTTTTTAGAAATATTTAGGGCCTTTTTTTACAAAATCCTTTTACTTCTTGCTGTAAAAAAGTAGACTTTGCACAGGGTCCACAGTGAGTATGAGACGGGCCTGCTATGGAAGATGCTTGTTTGGTTGGTGTACGGCTTAGACCGAAAGCTTAGCCATCTTTTAAGTTTCAAAGGACTGAATGCTTAAAAAACTCTCTAGATAGAATGGTGGAGAATGGAGTAGGAGATAAAAAGAATAGAGGGGCTTTCCTCATTGTTGATAGTATAACAAGGTTTGGTTGACCCGATCTTACGTTGCCACAGGTTATATGAAGTAGTTAAAATGTGCTTTTGTTGATGAGGAATGCTCTCCCTCTGTTTAATTATAGTGTCTCGCATGTTTGTACGGTGTGTGTGGTCTAATTCTTTTGTGTATGACCATTTGGTCTCATTGATTGGTAGAAGGTGGCTGGTATATTTTGTTCTGCCACATGTTTTACTGTTGACTGTGATGGGCGAGGTCTGTGTTTAATCTGCTTTTTGGTGATATCAGCCTTAGAGAATTGTTGTAGGGTTGGAGATGATTAGTCTTTGTGACTTTGGATTTTCCGTTTGGGATTAATATAAAACAACTGATGAGAAAAATATATGCATGTTATTCAAAGCAAGAGAATTGACATATTATATTTTTTACGTACGTAAATAATGTTAGGGGAACTCGTGAATTTTCATATAGTAAAACCAAATCAATGTTCATGTTATTTTAAGCAAGAGAATTGTCTTATTATATTTTATGAAGAATTATGTTAGGGAAACTCGCGTTGGTAGTTTAAGTGCAATTTGGGGAAGATGAGACAACTAAGAATGACAAGGAGTGTCAGTAAGAACGTAGGTGATTTCTATATGGATTTGACTGTAAGGAAGCTTCGGACACGTACATAATGTCATTCCCAGCCATGTGCACGATTTACCAACTAAAGTAAGCTAATAGTGCGTGTGCAAGACACTCATGAAACAAGCTGTACAGGTCATATGATCCTTCAAAATTCCATCATTTATTATAACTAGCACTAGACCCTGGCCAGCGCGGATATGAATTTTCAGTTTTTAATTATTTATTTTATTAAATTATGTATTTATAATATTCATTCATATTATATTCATTAAATAAATATATTTTTTTTGCATCTTAAACTATCTATTTTCTTACGAATGTGTGATATCATATAAAAAAATATAAAAAAAATGAGTATACATAGTTAATTAGATAATTGTAAAAACATAAATTTTTCTTTCGTTTGCGATATCATATAAATAATGATCCGCCTAGTTAACAAAAATCATGATTTTTTTTATGTGTAATTTTTTTTTATTTTGACCATTTCCTTAAAACTATATTAAATTTTACATATTTTAATTAGAATATTTTTAATATCTTTACCTTTTTATTTGAAATGCAACTCAATATTTTTTAAAAAATTATAACAAAATATTTAAAAAATATTTTTAGAATTTGTTTGAAAAATATGAAAATTAAATTTTAAATTAAAATTATCCTAAAACATGATAAGTTTTGATGTAAACGAAAACTCAAATTATGTCAAAAATAATTATATTCAATGATAATAACAATTTAAATTGATTATTTTTAAAAAAATACATTTACAAAAATATTGTTTGAAAGAAAATTCATTTCTCTTTCAAATATAAAATGAAAATATTATAATTAAATAATAAAAAGTATAAATAAAAACCATAAATTTAGGAAATGACAATTGAGTTATATTATGCTAAATTTTTATTTTGAACAATTTAGCAAATGACAAATGAGTTATTAGCAATAATACCATATAATTTTTAAAAACATAGTCATTCTTAAATATTTTTTGAATAAATAAATATTTTTTAATTTAATCAAATGAAAATAATATCCGTACAATTGTGTGAGTGAAATTCTAGTTTTATTGATGCATGTTATATATTGTTGTATGTTTTAGGTAACATTTTAATGATGCACGTTTTTTAAAATCTCCATTATTAAAATTATGCACGTAAGGATAACTCATGAGTTTTTTTGTTGATTAAATGACATTATGTCCAAATTTATTTAAGGATATTTCATTAAGGTAACTGAAAAAGACAAACAATAAAATGGGAAGTTTAAATTCATTTAAGCATATTTCATTAATGTAACTGAAAAGACAAGTAATAAATTAGGCAGTTTTATTCGTTTTAGGATATTTCATAAATGCAACTGAAAAAGACAAGAAAAAAATAGGAAGTTGAATTAATGAAATAAGAACATTTTCAAATTGGTACTTCTCTTTTAATAATATAGATGTAAACATATGTTTACGTTTTTTTAACAAATTGACAAGAGTTTAACAATTAACAAATATAATAATGTAAATATGTAAATATGTAATCTAAAATAAGAATATCAGATTCTCCTTTCAGAATGATTTTCGATGGATTAATAGGAAATCTACACAGCATATATTAATATAGAACAAGACATTAAAAACAACACAAAATATATTTAAAAAATCAGTCGTTTTAATACTTTGATCTTCTGAATATATATATATGTGAATCCAAACTGTTTATTGTTTGATCTTGTCTGAATTCGGACAAATGCTTTCAGTTTCCTTTTTACCAAATCTGAAGATGAAATCTTTTTACTTATCCCACAAGTTAGAACAAAAACTAATTACATCATCAACCAATCAATCGTACTTTTCTCTCCATGAATAAACAAGAAAGAAAACCCAAGAGATCCCCAAAGCTATGTCTCCAAGAGCTTGTTTGGGCCATTCATAAGCAAGATCTTCGATTCTCCACTCGAACAAAACCCTCCACGAAGCCATTAACACGTAAAGAATCACAGACCCTCCAGCGAAGAAGCTATGAAACTCTCTGTCTTTCACGAAAGACACCATGAACAGTACAAACCCAATGGCAAAGAGAAGCAAGAGAACGACTGAGAAATTTGAATGAGAAGCTCATCATGTGGCGTTGAACCTTTTAGTTTGCTAGCAATCTCACTTCCTGGTCCAAAGATGGACGCTTTCTCTGTGTAGAACATCATCAGGGTTCCACTTGTTAGAGCTATTACAGAATGGAGTATACAGATTACACGAAAGAGAGATGGGTTCATCGAAGTTGCTGTCGTCATGATGAAAAAGAAAAAGAGTTTGTGGGTTTTATCAGATGGAGCAAACGATGATTGTGACTTTGTGAGTTAAAAGAGAAAAATGGAAAGATTTTGTTCACAGGATCTTGTTTGTTTAAGCAGGCCGGCGCCCTAGGGCAAAAATAAAAAATTTTACTCTCCAAAATTTATATATCGATAATGTTTAAAATATTTTTAAAATTTAATCAGTAATATATTATATATTTTGTAGTGAAAATAAAACTATATACCTATCAAATAATTTTGGCCCCTTTTCAGTTTTATTTATTATATTTATAATTTATTTTATATATAAAAATATAAAATTATATAAAATTAGACCCCTTAATTATTATTATACGGGGGACATTGGGCTTGGAACCGGGGCAGTCGCACCGCTTGTCCCCTAATAAGCCAGCCCTGTGTTTAGGAAATGAATGAAGGAGGGAGGTATGGACTTGGGCTTTTGGGAAGAAATATGATCTGATTTTGGGATTTGAACTTTTAAAAGATTCCATGAATTTTAATTTCTTTAATCTATCTATATATATAAAGAAGGGTTTCCTTCACTCCTAGGCCATCCACATCAGATTCCATGTCACTAATTCGGAGACTGTGGTGACGAAAAGTGCCACGGTCAATCAAAAGTCAATGTTTCATTAATTTTTGAATTTAATGGGTTTTATGTGTTTATAACGGTCCAAATACATCTTCTCTGAAAAAAACGGTATACGAAACTTAGGGAAAGTGGCCGTCGAGCAACAATTCCCGTTCAGTCAACTGTCAATAGAAATCTAACGGTTTCACTGGTGACGAACGATTCCGATCAATGTCAGTCGGAAGTCGAATAGACTTCTTTAATCTGGAGCCGTTACGGAAATTAACTTGGTTCATGCATCTTCATTAATATTCACATTAATACCTACTCTCTACTTCTCACACGTTCTCACATTCAATGAATCTCTTCATTCATTCCTTTGTGTTAATCCTCCATTATAAATATGAAGGTTTTCTTCCAAGAAAATCATTAGTTTATTTCTCTTAATAAACAACACAAAAATTTGATGAAAAAAAAATTGTTAAACTCATCGTTGTACTTGACGGATTGTGACAGAAAAATGATAAGAAACTTAAAAAATGGATGAAAGAAAGAATAAACAGAGAAGAAGAGAAAAGAGGAAGACGATATAAGAGGGGAGATAATTTTTTTTAGTGAACTTTTTTTTAAAAGATCTATTTATCTTTAGCTCATAATAATTTTCAACATCTTGGTGTTGATTTTTCATTACTGTGGCTCCCTAAAAGGGTGTTGGCCCTGGTCTCAAGGATACAACAGTTAGTGCAGACACTTATGGATATAGAATCATGTGTAAGTATGCATGATTGTGATTTGTGAGTATATTTCAATTACATATTTTTCATACCGACTACTGGATTATGAATTCTATTTAACTTGGCTGCTTATGTGTCTCTAAAATTGGCTGAGTTTTGATATATACATAGAATGCATTTTTCTTATTATACTTCCAAGTTTGAGTCTGCATATATCACAATAAAATGAGAACGGTGGACAAATTAGTTGAGTGTGGAATACTAAACATATTCTTACATTAAATTGAAGCGTTGTAGTTTTGTCCAAACACTAACTTATGCCTTATTTAGAACACTCACTTCCCATAACATATGTACTCTTTTCTCGACAAATGATACCTGCTAACCTAATAAAAAAACAATCACAGCGTTGACACATTTGAAAGAAAATTCGTCCAACCGCACCTCCTATTTCGAATAAAACAGCTAGAACTAATACGATATGAAAAACAATAGTTTCAAAAAATATATATATATGAAAATGTTTCATTGGACATCAACCTAAAATAATATTTTAGCACATAATTAATAATATAATATCAAAGACATAAATTTTAAAAATATTCATAAGAAAAAATATAATCTAAGATTTTTTTATTAAAAATTATTTTACTTATTATAAAAATTATCATAATTACAGTAGAATAAACAAAGAAAATATGTAAAACTATAATGTATTCATGAATATTTTAATATTAAGATGATCATGATCTATAATAAGAATAACAAAACATACACAATAAAAGTTAATATCGCCTTAAATTTTAAATAAGCTAAACATTTTGAAATACTCTTTAACTGATATATTTATGTATTTTTGGTTCCCGATTTTTGGTTCCTGTAGCGTAGAGAGAGAGAGAGAGAGAGAGAGAGAGAGAGAGAGAGAGATATTATACTAATAGTAAAAAATAGTTTTTTTGTTAATTTTAAATTAAGAAAATAGTATATCTCATATACATCTCTTGCAAATGTAAAACTAAAACACAAACCACAAATCATATAAAAAATAATAATCTTGATTACAAGTAAATTATATTCCGCCTGTAGGCCGGGCCGACCCTAGTAAGTCTATATAAACTCTTAATATAGAAAGGTTTTTATAATAAGGTTCTTGGTTTGATGTGAGTTCACTCTTTGAAGAATTTTATTTTCTCTCCTCTAGGAAAGGCAGCCAAACAATTTCAAATCCCACGTCCCAACTAATTCTTGATTATATGATTAAATTAAAATCTGGAATATCTATACTATTTGAGAATTGATTTTGATCACTTATCATGTTTCCATAATCTTAGGTAATTTTTTTTTGTTTGTCATGTTCTCAATAATTATAACCAATTAGTCATTAATTTAAATTTATCAAGATATTTGAACTTAATTAAATAAGTAGAAATAAAAATTATGATATAAATCTAAATATTTTGCTCGACCCAATTTTTAAAATCACATTTATTATAAGATATGTAGAGTAATATACCTAAATCAATTGATATAGGTTTTAATTAGTGCAAACTCTATCGTATGTATATAATGTTCTTCGTAATATGATTTCATAAAATAGGACTTTGATATTTAAAATAATATTACCTTTAAAATTTTCTTAAATAAAATAATATGTATTTCAAAGTAATAAAAATATTTTCTTTATATTAAGCTACTTTCTTATATGATAAAAATAATTTAAATAACATAAACCAAAGTATCTTTAATGAGCTAAAAATATTTTGTAATTTAATATAACTGATATTTTTATTTATTTTTTCATAATATTTTTTATCAAACGATATATAACAAAGAGAAATTTTATGTTTACCACTTTATGGTACCACTTTTCATCTTTACCACCACTAAAGAGACATTTTCAAAAATATCTTCTTCGTTAAGTGGCAAACGACTCGTATACTCTTGTTATCTGTATATATAATAAATCATTATTTAAATAAGTAAAAAAATAAAAAATAATTTTTTTTATGTTTTCGAATTATACTTTTTCAAATTCGAACTTTTATATAATTTTGTTTTTTGAATTTTTTTCGAAGTTTGATTTTATTTTTTTTTCAAAATTTCTTTTTGAAAATCGAAAATTATGTTTGAAACTATTTTTTAAATTTTTTTAATATTTTTAAGTATCTATTTATATATTTATTAGAATCCTAAATTTCACATTCCAAAAACCCTATTTCACCTCTCAACTTTAAAACCTAAGTCTATATTAGTTAACCCTAGGGGTATAAGTGTCTTTTATCCTTCATTAAAAGTGAGGGTAAAAGTGATTAGTGTAAACATGAAAAGTTTTACTATGAATGTGGTATTTGTGGCAATTTCTCATATAAAAATAGGTTTTTTGCAAAATTGACCTAAAACTCAAAATGAAACACAAAACTAACCTCCTTTTTTTTTTTTGGAAATGAGTTTTGCCCTATTCACCCCACAAGTTCATATAATTCATAAAAATGCCATCAATTTTTTTTCTTTTCGAAAATGACATTTTTACTCTCTCACCCTCATCATCTTCAAGTAATTACACGATTGCCATTGTCATCAATACCCCAACCACCATGAACAACCAATTTGAAGCTCTTAATGCTCCCAAAATCGATTTACCCTTCTTCTTTCTCCATTCTTATGAACTAAACACAACATCTATCTCACTTTCTCTCCACATTCAATTAAAAAAACCCAAGATTTTGATTCTATATTTTTTATGGTTCATAGAGTCATAGAAGCTAACAATTCTGGGTGGGTCACTTTCGTTTGAGATTATGTGTGCTTGGAGAAGCCTTATGTGTGCTTGGAGAAGCCTTATGTGTGCTTGGAGAAGCCTTATGTGTGCTAAGGAAGTTATCTCACCAATTTAAGGTATGAAATCGAGTTTTTTTCCAGATCTGTTCGTCTAGACGACTTCCCAGGTAAGTCGTCTGGTTGTAGACGACTTACCTGGAAGTCATCTGGTCAATGCAGAGGTTATTTTTGCAATTGACTTTGAAATCGGTTTTCTGAGATGACTGAAATATAAGTCGTCTACTTTTGTTTGGTTACATGTAAGTCGTCATAGGTTAGTTTTGCATTTGACTGGATTTTGTCGGAATTTTGACTTTCCTAGACGATTTATTTTTCAGTCGTCTGGTGAAAAATTGAAATATCAATATTTTATTAAAACCTGACGACTTACATGTAAGTCGTCGTTGGTTAGTTTTGCCATTGAAAAAAAAAATTCAATATTTAATTATACCCATACAACTTACAATTCAGTTGTCCGCCCGACGACTTACATGTAAGTCGTCCAGGATTTTATTCCGAGATTCTGGTCAAACCTCGTAAATCCTGGATGACTTACATGTAAGTCGTCGGACAGACGACTGAATTATAAGTCGTCTATATATAATTAAATATTGAAGTTTTATTTTTCAATTGCAAAACTAACCTATGACGACTTAATTGTAAATCGTCGAGTTTTAATAAATTATTAATATTTCAATTTTTCACCAGACGACCGAAATGTAAGTCGTCCAGGAAAGTCAAACTTCTGAAATAATCCAGTCAAATGCAAAACTAACCTATGACGACTGAAATGTAAGTCATCTAGCTTTTTTGGAGTTTTTTTTAAACCAAACAAAAGTAGACGACTTATTTTCAGTCGTCTCAGATAACAGATTTCAAAGTCAATTGCAAAAATAACCTCTGCGTTGACCAGACGACTTATATTTTAGTCGTCTGGAAGACTTAGATTGAAGTCTTCCGCGTCGATCTTTAATAAACTTTCGTTATCTTTGTTCTGTGTTTGCTAATGTGTTTTATTTTGATTTTTTCAGATGATGCGTCAGTTACATGCAGTGTATGGAGAATGGTTGTTGAAACATGGATGTTGGAATTTTGTGGTTGATCATTTCAAAGGAGCGAGAATGTTATTTTTGAGGGAAGGTTCGACACATGTTGATCTTGTTGCTATGGCTCAAGAAGATTATAACCTGGATATGAACACAGAGTCTATGAAGTTAACCTACTCATTACAACAGAGTCTTTGTAAAATTTTAATTGCCAAAATGACCTAAATGGACGACTTCTCTGGAAGTCTACTAGACGACCTCCGTGGATGTCGTCTGCGTCAATGTTTAATAAACTTGCATTTTCTCTAAAACTATAAAGACTTTTAAACATTTTCTTCTTAATTCATATTTATTAATGAATATTTGGGCTATTGAATGAAATTTATAACCTAATTGGTGATATTTATGAGGTTACCAACATTCACGTTAATTAAAGTTTCTAACTGATTCGAGAAGACTTCCGTGGAAGTCTTCTACGCTAGTTTTTAAGTCTTCTACGCTAGTTTTTATGTCTTCTACGCTAGTTTTTGAACAACTTGTATTTTTAAGAGTGATAAGTAACTTCAAGATATGTAAAACTCATATTTTCAAAATATGTTTTCTCTCTTACTTTTACTAAATTTGACTAAGTTTTTCAACACAAACTTATAAACAATATGATAACACAAACTTATAAAAAATATGATATGCTTTGACTAGTTACTATTGTTTGTTTCCATCTCTTAAGTATTATTGTTATAGATACTAATGATGATTATTATTATGAATTGGAAGAAAGATTAAAATGTTTCTTAAAATGTTGTATCAATATGAAGCTACCAACATTCTTGTTTATTAAGATGAGAAAAAAGGCCATTGGGGTTTATTATTGCATATGAGAGATCCAAAGATAAGAAAAAGGCTATTGAAGTCTATTATTTCATTGATTTGTAAATGTGTAAACACATTGTTAGCACATATATTACATCTTGGGAAACATTATTACTGATTTTACAAAAAAATCACAACTAAAAGAGTAGACATGCAAATCACAAAACAGACCACAAACAAAACTATTATAGATCATTCCTCTACAAAGACAAACTTGGACTCCACTTGATATGGAAGAAGACTTCGTCAGAAGACTTCCTGGAAGTCGTCTGGAAGACTTCCTGGAAGTCGTCTGGAAGACTTCCTGGAAGTCGTCTAGCGCATTATATTTTAAACGACTAACAGGTAAGTCGTCCCAGAAGTCTTCCAGATCTGAAAAACCTGCATATGAAATCCAGATCTGAAAAACCTGCATATCAAAAAACGTTCAAATGGGTTAAAAACAGAGAAAATAAGTGGAAGATTAGATAAATCTACGTTTATAGAACACTCAAAAATACATATCTTAAATTAATAGATCTACCTTTAAATGCGTGGAAGATGAGTACCATCTGATTAAAAACCTGCAAAAAAAAAATAGATTAGTAAGAAAGACATGAGACAAAACTGAAAAATTCATATAAAGTTTGGTGTTTTCAAGTCAAAGAGATTAGAGTGGGTTTGGAGAGTTTTAGTTTGGGAAAAAAGTAAGAACTTTATACAACAAGAAGTTACCAAATGAAGAAAAATCAGACATAAAAACTTACCAAAAGGCTCAGATCTATTATGAAAGGGAGACTTCGTCAGACGACTTCCTGGAAGTCGGCTAGTGCATTATATTTTAGACGACTAACATGTAAGTCATAGTCTTCCAAATCTGAAAAACCTGCATATCAAATCCAGATCTGAAAAACCTGGATATCCAAAAACGTTCAAATGTCTTAAAAACAGAGAAAATGAGTGGAAGATTAGATAAATCTACCTTTATAGAATACACAAAAATACATATCTAAAAGTAATAGATCTACCTTTAAATGAGTGGAAGATGAGTACCATCTGATTAAAAACGTGCAAAAAAAGAAAGATTAGTAAGAAAGATATGAGACAAAACTGAAAAATTCATATAAAGTTTGGTGTTTTCAAGTCAAAGAAATTAGAGAGAGATTGAAGAGTTTTAGAATGATGAACATTACATTTTTGTTACAGCCATTTGAGAGGAGGAGAGAGAATGTGTAATTTTTTCTTTATATACGGAGACAAAAAATCCAATTAGGTTAAATATTTTTGATTCAGACGACTTCCTAGACGACTTACTTGTAAGTCGCCCAGAAGACTTTAATATTTTTAGCGAGAAATTAAAATATTTTTAGCGGAAAGCTAAAATAGAAGACTTCCTAGACGACTTACAAGCGTGAAAATAACTTTTTTTTTAATTTTAGGCGGGAATATTTGGACGACTTACATGTAAGTCGTCTGTTTTAATTTTTTCACCAGAAGACTTCCATGGAAGTTGTCTAGACCCTAAACATAACCCTTAAACTTAATTAACTAACTAAACACTTCATAAAATCAAATTAAACTTCAAAAGTGTTTACTATACACAAAAATAAACATTTATAGGTAAAAATTTAATTTTTCAAAAAAACATTCAAGCTTTCCCAAATCTAACCCTAAGAATACATATAATACTACAACATATGTTACCAAACCCTAGACCAAAGAATATCATGATTCACTATCTACACTCATCTATGTTGAAAACAATTCAATTTTGTTATATTTTAATTTATATCACTTAAAACTGTTTATAATTACATAATTTTAATTTTTCGCTTATGAGAATATTTTTTAAAAAATTTTAAATTATTTTTAAGATCAGCTACACCAGAAGACTTACTTTGAAGTAGTCCAGACGACTTCCAACATCTCAGACGACTCAGACGATTTACTGGGGCTATATTCGTAAAAATGACTTCTGTTTTTTTGTTTGGTCACAAGGGGCTGGACTGTAATTTCACAAGGCTTTTAGGTTAGTTTTTCATTTGATTCAAATTTGGGTATAGGTTTAAGGTTAAAATCAAGTTGTAAGTTAGTTTTGGCAAATTCCCCTATAAAAATTATCTATAAAATATCAAGAGTAACTTAATAGTGTACATATATAACATGCTTTCTCCAAAATAATTCACAAGATTGTTTTTTAATTTTTAAATAGTATAACTCAATATACTTTAATTAATTATAAATATACACCTTACCATTATTATTATTTTTGCATAATCGTTTTAGTTTGACTTTTGGTATCACCCAATATATCTATGATAAGAATACACAAATTTCTGTAATTATTTGAGAAATGAGTTTTATACGTGTTGCGATCACATTGTTCTCATAAAAGTCAATTACACGAATACATGTAATAGATTAAAAATTAGTCTCAATTGCCATTACTAAAAATTGTTTTATTTCCTTTTTATTAATAAAATTATAATTATATTTTTATTAATAATTAAAATGATAAAGAGTTTCAGAAAGATAAAGATTGTTTTAGCTCCATAGTGTATGAATCATTGAACAAGAAAATAGGTGAATAACATCAAAGACAAACAGAGGATAACTAACATCTAATAAGCAAATTAAGAACCTAGCTATAGAAAATCAGGAATCTATTATAATCTTTATGATAAGACAACTCGAGATCCAAAACACTTACATAATGTTGTAACAATTGTGAGAAGAAACAGATGCGGAAACAGATGAATAAAAACGATGTAACAACGACACATAGATTTAGCGTGGTTCACCAACTTGGCTACGTCCACGGCCAAAGAGAGATCTTATTATTGGAGGCGATATTGAGTTTACAGAGTGCAAATTCAGGGTTACTTCGAATACAAGATATATATATTAACATCTCGCATCTAAAACCCTAGACGAAACGGACTCATGGGCCTAAGCCCACGATCAGATGTAACATCCATAATAACCTGATGCAACGCTCTTGATGCAACCGAGTCGGTATGATGTACGTGATGTAACATCCATCGCCTAGATGTAACATCCAGATTCAAGGCATATCAACAATTCTCTACCTTGACTTGAATCCTCTCAATAACAGATGTACCAGATGTACTAGATGCACCTTCAAGTGCCAAATATACCAGATGCGCTTCTCTGCGCTAGATGTACCATCGCTCTCTTTGCCTCATATGTCCCTTCGGACCAGATGTGCTGCTTAGACGAACCAGACGCCATTTAACGGCCAGATGCTCAACTAGAGCCAGACGTTCGTTATCAGCCAGATATCCCAATAGACCATACGTCCTTACGGACCAGACGTCCTTACGGACCAGATGTCCTTACGGACCAGATGCCCCGACGGGCCAGATGTCCTTGCGGACCAGATGCCCCTTCAGGCCATATGCCCCTTAGGGCCATACTAACAGTTTGAGATGTTTAGCAAGTCTAAGCAATGCTTAAACTTGCTGTGAGGAACCGGTTTTGTGAACATTTCAGCAGGATTATCTACAGTTACTACTTTCTTCACTTCAATTCGCTTCTCATCTCTCAAGAAGTGATACCTCACATCAATACGCTTCGTTCTCTCATGATGAACCTGATCCTTGGCTAAGCATATAGCGCTCAAACTGTCACAATACACAGTAGCCTGATCTTAATGCAAACCGAGATCATTAACCAATCCTCTAAGCCATATTCCTTCCTTTGCAGCTTCTGTCAGCGCCATATACTCTGCCTCAGTAGTAGACAATGTCACTGTAGACTGTAAAGTCGCCTTCCAGCTAACCACAGAGCCGCCCAAGGTGAACACATTATCGGTCATAGATATTCTGCTGTCCACTTCTCCAGCATAATCAGAATCAGAATAGCTTGTTACCAATCGCGGATTGTCGCATCCATAGATGAGACCAACATCAGATGTACCCTTCAGATACCAGAAAATCCCCTTCACAGCTGCCCAATGCTCCTTCCCAGGTTGTCCCATAAACCTGCTAACCACACTGACTGCATGTGCCAGATCTGGTCTTGTGCAAACCATTGCATACATCAAGTTAGCATAAGGAACTCGAGACATATACTATATCTCTTCTTCAGACTGAACCTCATACATGGTAAGATGAAGATTTGATGCACACGGAGTACTAATAGGTTTACATAAAGACATTTCAAACCTTGTCAACACCTTATTAATGTAGGCCTTCTGTGATAAGAACAACTTCTTCTTCTCCCTATCTCTGAAGATCTCCATCCTTAGAATCTTCTTTGCTGCACCCAAATCCTTCTTCTCAAATTCAGAACTCAGAAGCTTCTTCAGTTTCTTGATGTCACACATCTTCTCTGCAGCTATCAGCATGTCATCCACGTAGAGCACCAAATAGATGAATGTGTCATCTTTCAATTTTCTCATGTAGACACAACAATCATAAGGACTTTTGATGTAGCCCAACTTGATCATATAGCTGTCGAATCTCTTGTACCATTGTCTGGGAGACTGCTTAAGTCCATAAAGGGACTTCCGAAGCTTACACACATAGTCTTCTTTTCCAGGAACTCGGAAACCATCTGGCTGAGTCATGTATATCTCCTCCTCAAGCTCTCTATGAAGAAACGCAGTCTTCACAACGAGTTGCTCAAGCTCCAAGTCCTGATGTGCTACCAGCACTAGCAACACTCTGATGGAAGTATGTCTGACCACTGGTGAAAATATCTCATTGTAGTCTACTCCCTCTCTCTGGCTAAAACCTCTTGCAACAACCTGAGATTTATACTTAACTCCTTCTGTCAGCGATGCTCCATCCTTAATCTTGTAGATCCACTTGCATGTAACAACTCTTCTCCCTGGAGGCAATGTGACCAAATCCCATGTATGATTCTTCTCATGACACTCCATTTCATTTCCCATTGCTGCATGCCATTTCTCATACTCGGGACAAGAAACAGCTTCCATGTAAGTGGATGGTTCATACGTATCCACTTCCTCTGCAACCTGAAGTGCATAACCCACCATATCATCAAAACGATATCTCTCTGGTGGCCTGACATCAACCCTTCTTGGTCGATTCTTCGCGATGCTATGCTTCGTAGCATCAGGCGGTTGAGTCTCCGTAGACTCCAACTGAACTTCTTCTACACGCTCCTCCTGATTTTCTGTGTGTTCCTGCACATTGATCACTTCATGATCATCTTGCAGCTCCACCTGTTTATCAGTGCTACCTTTCTCTGCTTCAGAACTGGACCATGAGCTTCTAACCATAGATGCTTCATCGAAAAAACATTGCTGCTTAGAATCACTCGGTTTTCTGATGGAGACCAGACCCTGTATCCCTTGACTCCATCGCCGTAGCCCATAAAAACTCCCTTCCTTGCTCTCGGCTCTAGTTTACCTTCACTTACATGATAGTAAACAGTGCAACCGAACACTCTTAGAAGTGAATAATCAGCAGATCTACCTGACCACACTTCAGAAGGTATCCTGCACTCGATGCCTGTGTGGGGACCAAGATTTATTAAGTAATAAGCCGTGTTGACTGCTTCAGCCTAAAACCGCTTCTCTAGACAAGCATTCGAGAGCATGCACCTTGCTCTCTCTAGAAATGTCTGGTTCATTTGTTTTGTTACACCATTCTGCTGTGGTGTTTCTCTGAATGTAAGATGCCTTACAATCCCCGCATCCTTACAAAACTGATTGAACTCTGCTGAGCAGAATTCCAGACCGTTATCAATACGAAGTCGCTTCACCTTCTTCTCTGTTTGATTCTCCACCAATATTTTCCACTCCTTGAAGCTACTGAATGCTTCACTTTTGTGCTTCATAAAAATTATCCAAGTCTTCCTCCAATAATCATCAATCATAGACACAAAATATCTGTGACCTTTCAGTGACTCTACTCTGAATGGACCCCAACAGTCTGAATGGATGTAATCGAGTGTGTCTTTTGTTCTATGAATTGCCTTGTGAAAGCTCTTTCGATGCAGCTTCCCAAATACGCAGTGCTCACAGAGCTCTAGACTCTTGGTCTTGTGACCACAGAGAAGACCTTGCTTCGACAGAAGTTGCATCCCACGTTCACCCATATGTCCAAGCCTCATATGCCACAGCTTAGTCATATCTACCTCTGAGATCTCTGGTGATGCAACATTTGTTGAACCTGTAACGGTAGTATCCTTCAGCAAATATAGAGTACCGTTCATGAAACCCTTCAGAATCACATCAGAACCCTTGCAGACATTCAGAACTCCATCGCCACCCTATTATTTGAACCCTCTACTGTCCAGAAGACTCATGGATATCAAATTCTTTGTCATTGATGGAACATGCCTAACCTCGTTCAATGTGCAGAATCTACCATCATGTGTCATGAGCTTGATTGAGCCGATCCCATCAATCTTGCAGACAAAATCGTTTGCCATCTTAATCTTGCCGTCAAGTACCTCTGTGTACTTCGAAAACCACTCTCTCCTCGGTTTCATATGGTAGGATGCTCATGTATCCAGAACCCACACATCAGAATAGTGTGTGTGTCCGTGCACAACAAGAGCGATGTCACTATCAGACTTGGCTTCATCCTCAGCTACAACAGCAGATCCAGACTGCTGCTCCTTCTTCTTCTTGGGACAGTCTGACTTCCAATGTCCCTTCTCTTTGCAATAGTTGCAAGTATCAGTTGGCTTAGGACGTCTTGGAAATGATTTCCTGTCTTTCGACTTCCTTTTGTTCTCATGTCCCTTCACACCACTGACAAACAATCCCTAAGCTTGATTGTCTCTCCCTGAGCTGGATGCCTTATGGTGTAATTTCCGATTGTGAAGCGCCGACCTAACTTCTTCCAGTCTCACTGTATCTTTGCCAACAATGAACGATTACACGAAGTTCTCGAAAGAGTTCAGCAAAGATACCAACAGGATTAGAGCAGCATCTTCATCCTCCACCTTAACATCGATGTTATGCAGCTCCAGTAATATCCCATTTAACTTGTCAAGATGGTTGCAAAGCTCAATACCTTCTTGCATACGCAAGGCAAAGAGGCGTTGCTTCAGAAGTAGCTTGTTCGTTGGAGATTTTGTCATGTACAAGCTCTCCAACTTCTGCCACAAACTAGCAACAGTTTTCTCATCCGACACTTCGATGATGATCTCGTCTGCTAGACACAACAAAATTGTTGAGAACGCCTTCTCTTCTAGAGTCTCCAAATCAGCTGCTTCAGATTTCTTCCCTGACAATGGTCCCCAGATGCCTTGTTGCTTCAACAACGCATGCATCTTAATCTGCCAAAGACTGAAGCTATTTCTCCCATCAAACTTGTCGATCTTCGCTCTTATTCCAGACATCTTCTCACCAGATCACAAACCTGGCTCTGATACCAGTTTGTTGTAACAATTGTGAGAAGAAACAGATGCGGAAACAGATGAATAAAAACGATGTAACAACGACACAGAGATTTAACGTGGTTCACCAACTTGGCTACGTCCACGGGCAAAGAGAGATCTTATTATTGGAGGCGATATTGAGTTTACAGAGTGCAAGTTCCGGGTTACTTCGAATACAAGATATATATAGTATCATCTCACATCTAGAACCCTAGACTAAACGGACTCATGGGCCTAAGTCCACGATCAGATGGAACATCCATAATAATTTGATGCAACGCTCTTGATGCAACCGAGTCAGTATGATGTACGTGATGTAACATCCATCGCGTAGATGTAACATCCAGATTCAAGGCATATCAACACATAAACTTCACGTCCTCTATATGGTCTAGAAAAGTGAAACTTTCTTACCCTTAACCTTTACGCCTTTGCGTCGGTGTAAGCGACATTATTTATGGACAACAATGATCCTCCACAATCCCACTCTCTTGTATTGGTTGTGTAACTCAAAAGTGTTCTTAAGTTATGAATGCGTTTCTTCGTCAACAAACATGTAGAAATGGACGTTCTTTCGCCAGTTGTTGTTTACCGGTTCTTGAATTGTCATTTTCCTGAAAATAACAAAAGATCGAATTGATTTTTCTTGACTATCCAGAGTCTAAACAGTATATATATACATGTCTTTTTTTTTATGAAAAGGCTATATATATATATATATATTATATGTCTCATACGAAATATTGCCGAAGCAACAGCTGCATCATGCATGGAACTGGTCCATGTGATGAAACTTCAGCTTCAAAGACGTCTCCCTAAAATCTTTAGCGTCAAACACACACCGAAAGCAGATTAATGCACAAGAGAGTCAGATTGATGAAGATGACGCTTTGCATATAACAGAGAAAAGAAGCAAAACAAAACAGAAAAGATGAAAAACAGAGCGCACAAAACACGTTTATCCAGTTCACACATGTTTGACTAAGGTCGCTAGGTCTAGCCAGGATAACATGTAATCCTTCCATAAGCTTGCAAACTTCCTCTCCACGCTTCTTCTTGATAATGTTATGCTTCCATCTTACTATATATATCCAACAGTCCAGCACAGGAAGTATATTCCTCATCGATGTCAAAACCAGTTTGATGGTTCGGTTTCGTTACATTGTAAATATACCTTTGTTGTCAAGACAAATACAACAAATGCAAGGTTCAGCAGGATCAGCATGGCGGCCCAAGCACCAGCAACATAAGAAGGAGAGAGATCTTTTCCTTCTCTTTAGAATTTCAAGTGAGCATCGTGGAAGAAGAAGAAGAAACACACACAAAAGCTTAAGGCCTGGGTTTGTGCAATGAGCCATAACTCTCTGTAACAAAAGTCAGTCAACCTAAGAACACATGAGCAAAACCAAGATCCGATTCCATATACATTACAGTTATACGTTGAGATGGTTTAAGCATATCGAAATTATTGTTAAAACCTTGTCCCAGTGCGTTTTTATTAGACATTCATCTTGTTTTACTTATCATCTATCTTACATCCACATTTGGAAAAATAAAACTAAGACACAAACATAATAAATCATATCAAAAAGATCAATATAGTGTTAGTACAATGGTATCATTCACATATGGTTGATGTATGAATTGATTTTATGTTCTACATATAACTAGCGTAGCCGTCCTCAGAGAGACAAATGGGCCCAAATGTGTTGTATTGTCTAAAATGGAGAAGACAAGTCCATTAAGTTCGGCCGTAAGCATTATGTGGATAATAACATGTCGTTGATGATGATTGATGGGGTAGGGATAATAATAACATGTTGATTATTGTTTTCTAAATTCTTATAAATATTATTTTATCGATATCAAATCAATCATTTTGCCATAAAACTGAAGTTTTTGTTTCAAATAAATATCATTAAAGTGTTAGTCCTAGTTTGTAATGCCAGCAAAGAGAATAGAAATACATATAATTGTATGAAATAAGATTTTTGTTTGATTGTGTGTAAACTAGTACTAGTTGACCATCCATTGCAATTATTGTTTTTTATTTTAGTAATACCAAAATTACATTACAGAATTGTTTTTTGAAGCCAAACTCATTAGTGCAAGGATTATGGAGATAAACAAAGAATATTTTAGTTTATTAATGAAACTGGAAGCGAATACGAAAACTAACGTCTTTCGTCCCAAGACGAGTTTTACTTCTTTTCCACAGAACTTTCAACACTCTCGTGAGTCGTCATACTTGCTTGTAATTTTTTTTTGGGTGTAAATGCTTGTAATTGAGTAGCTTTAAAAGTATATCGAGTAATATATCACTTGCTTGTAATTTTAAATAATATATTTACTCGATTTACTTTAGGCTACTCAATTATTACTTTCTAAACGCTAAATAAAATTTTCATTTGGCAATTTTTAGTTTCAAAAGATTTTTTGATGTAGCAGTTATTTTTTGTTTGTTTCTGTTATATTGTTATTTAGAAAATGTTTCTATAACAGTAAACTATATAACTTTGAATTGGTAGGTAGAAATTTGAAATATATGTTGTTAATAGAACTTTTATTTGTCGACTGTTAATAGAATATTTAACTATGAAAATATTTATTTTTATTTTTGTAACTGGCAACTATGAAAATATCTGAGCAAAAATTCAAAAATACAAAAGAAAAGGGTCAATGTATGATACCACGATGTGTTTAAATTTAAGGGTCAACTAGCTTTTGACCCGCGCGGACGCGCATATATTTTTTTTATTTGTTTCTCATTCAAGAGTTATATATTTTCCATGTTTGAACATAATATGAGTTCCATGTTATAATATGTACAAAACATATTTTTCAGTTTATATGGTGATCATATTATTTTGTGTTTATAATAGGCGCAAAATATCATATGTTTTTCATAATCTATAAGTTATATTGAAATGTTTATTATTATTTTTTTGTAACACCATTGAAATGTTTATTATATACTAAATAATGGTATGAAAAAGATTTACTGATTTTACAGTAACAAAATCTATATTAATCAAGTGAATTAAATTTTTTTACAGAATTTAAGAAGAATTGTCAGTTTTAAAATCATTTTCTAAACGCAATGGTTATAATTACTAGGGGCATTGCCTCCGCGCAAGCGCAGAGTTTTGGACAGAGTTCTTGTTTCATCTCAATACTTGCTAGGGTTATTGTAGTTGTGAATTTTGCGTTTTGAGTTATTTTTCAAGTTTTTTTATTGTCATAGGGTTAGAGTTGTGATGATGAACTGTGTATGCATTGTTCTCTACTTATGAATGACTAAATTGTGTTAATAATGTAATTGATATAGTTCATGGTGTTGTTTGCTATGTCACTGAGACTTATTGTTTGTTTGTCTTTTTAATTTGTTTCTTGTACTGTTGAGAGTACATAAATTATATTAAAGTTGTTGAGAGTACATTTTGTTTCTATATATTTTTTTTCCAGTTTAGTTTTGTAAGTAATAATTTTTATTATCCTTATTATGTTTGTTATATGTTTTTATTTTATTTTTAAACTTGTTGCTCTTACCGGACATTTAAAACAAATACATGAAAACTTGTAGAAATAACTATAAAATGAGTGACAGTTCTGAGTATTTGGGTTTTAATGGGTTTAAAACGAATTTATGCATTTCTCATAAGAAGACAATAGCATTGGCATGTTGATATTGGGTGTGTAAGCTATTTTTATAAGACAAGAGAAGGGAGCAGATGGAGATGTTGTTGCTGCCTTTGTGTCTGTCAGGATTGTCTCTTGTATCTCCTCGTGTAGATGTGTTTGTTTATCTTTTATTTGACGGGTAATATGTAAACAAAAATCATTGTTAGTAGTATTTATCAGAGTTCGTAATTTACTTTGATTTTTTGTTTAGGTAATTTTACTGATTTTGGTTGTCGTCTTCGTCTTCTTCGCTGCGAAAATAAGTTTGAAAATTGTTAAATAGCTGGCTGTGTAGTTTGTATTTGTTTAGCTGATTCGATGTACGTGTCGTTGAGTTTTAGTTGAAGTGATTGGATTGATATATTTGTTTTGAAGTTTACTTCTAAGATTAGACAAAAAAAGAGAGGTAATCATTAATGATTAGTCTTTTTTGGAATTCTAGTTTTTGGTGTTTTGATTGTTTGGGTTGTTGTGGTTTCTTTTAAGGTGTAAAAAAAAGGTTTTTGTAAAATTAGTTGATAAGTACGGGAGATAAATAGACGAACACAGAATATGAAATATTTTTGATTATTAATGTTAGCACAATATAAATAATAATATAAAGAGAATTGTGTGTTGATTTTTTTCTTACGGATCAATGAGGAGACAGATAAGGACTCGAGTTGTTTCTTTGGTAAGGTCAGAGCCCTGGACAGAACGGATTTGCTCAACCACATCTGAGAGTTTAAATATCAGAGTTTAAATATCAGTTATGATATCGAAACATAATATAAACCCAGATGCAATATGATAATATACCTGGGAGTTCTAGGTTTGTGTTCGCAATCACTTGGAAATTGTCGAACAGTCTAGTTATGACTGGAAATTGATCTCAGGAGCACCTTTGATGACTTCATCATTAATAGTTGGTGAGATGAAACGAATGAGGAATGGATGATCAGTTATCTTGTACATGCTTGAGCACCTAACAACCTCAAAACGATCGATTTTCACAATGGAGCCGGCTTTCAAAGATGACATGTAATGATTAGCACGTCCGGCGGGAATAAACCCATGAATCACGGAATCTGCAAATAATATTATTCAACAAAGAATCAGGAAATCAATTAAAAACAATTATATTAAATAAGTGTGATAAATCAAAGATTAACTTACCTTTTCATCAAGGAAGAGAACCGTGATTCCCATAAACTCACTGTCTTTCTTAAAATTCAGGGAATCCCAGAAGCGAGGAGGTTAGAGGCTATGCTCTGACTACTACGACCAAGACGGAGAGACTCGAAGGTTGAGTGACGGACGACGGGGATGCCGATTTGAGGAGCTGGAGAGGTAGAAAGAGACATTTTCTAGAAGCTGGTTAAAGCTAAGAGGAATCAATGAGTTTTGTGGAGATGCAAATTGGGTTCATCAAAGATGAAAATCATATATATAGGGTTTCGAGAAGGACTACAAATCAGGAACATTTATGATCAAGCGATTTAATATGGGAAGATGAAGAGTTCACCGGTGAAAAAATAGATTACGAACAGACACACGCCACAACTCTGTAACTCAGACTTGTCTAAGACAATGATGAAAAGAACCCTAACTCATGTTAAACAAAGACAGTTTACAATATGAGAAAACTATAATTGTTTTTTTTTCATATAACGTGATGAATCTCATTTAAAAATGAAACTCATAATACGCTTGTAGGTCTGGCCCACAGAAAAACCGAAGAAGCAAGAATTTCCGACCTTCGTAAATATATATTAGTTTCGGCCATCAATTTACAAAGTAACATTTAGTTTAGTGGTATAAATGATGGTGTTTATATCTCAATAACCCGGGTTCGAACCATGTGCTTGACATTTTTTTTACTCTTTTAAAAAGTAGGGCCCACAAAACGCTGATGTGGCGCGCTGAGGAGAGAGCAAAAACTCAATGATTATAATATAGATTATTTTCTAAACCAAATAACAAATCACAAAGAAAAAAATGAAATAACAATTATAATTTTGGCAGCCCAACATCGTGATCAAATTTGGGCTTTTAATAAATATATTAATTTGGGCTAAAATATTAATGATTTATTAAAGGTCCATTAGGGATCTGTTACACTTTTTTTCCGGAAACAAACAGATCCGTTTTGTTTACGTGCAATATTGTTTCCTCTGGTCATTAATAAATTCTATGTAATTAGTAAACAAAAAAAAGAGAATATAACTATAGAATACAATGTAAAAACAGAAGTTTCAAATAACAAACTCAGTGTCAACTAAGCGAAATTGAACTCTTTTTCTGTTTTCTCCTGACACCTGAACGGTTTGAAAATCACCAAGTTCATGAACTCTCCCAATTACATCTTTGAGAAAATACAAAAACATAGTTTATGTTTTAATATATTAAAAAGAAATAATCAGTACAAAACAAACGAATACAATCGAATTAGGGATTATCTATAAGGAAAGGTTCCTTTAGAGTTCTGTTTCCAATTTCTTCATAATTGGCAAGAGATAGGAAAATTCTATCACCCTGATAGCATGGCGTCCTCTGCTATAGTCATCTTGTAAGGATGGTTTGTAGGTCGATATTGACCACCAGCTAATTTTATGGTGACGTTTTCAATAACTCTCCGTTACCCTTTCAATAAATCACGTTGAACTCAGTACATGAGAGTTCGTTTGCAAGTAGCATTGATCTTGTTACCCTAAAGGAACACACTGTCATATTAGAACCAAGTAAAACAAATAAATATAATGATTGGAACAAAGCTATAAACAAAACGTTACCCATTCATCAGCCAAAATCATCTCTAAGAAATCTCCTAAAAAAGATGTTGTTTTTTTGCTTCCATGAATGCAAACACTTCACTCGAACTCGCCAGTTATTTTTAAAAGGTCTTAGTTTGGTGAGAGGGGGAAAAGTAGTAAGTTTAGACATGTTTAAATTTTCGGGTTGTGTTCATATTTTAACGGCTGTATTAATTATATATATATATACTTGGCATCGTGAAGAATGGGTTTAATAGGATAAATCACAATATTTTGGTAGTTTTGATTGTTACGCAAAATCATATAGAAATATTTACTTTCCTTTTAAATTATACAATTAAAAAATTAGAATATACTTTATGCAGATAAGGAATACGTGTTTTGCAAGCTTAAATAAAAGAATATGATGCATGTGTTAATTAACCGATACCCTTGTTGATATGGTATTGCGTAGAAATAGGAAAAAATCTTTGGATGCGTTTTTTTTTTGGAAAATTAGTAAATATAGAACAAAAATACAACTACATTGTCCCTATACTATAAATACAACTATAAGTTGTTCCTATGTCATCATTTTTTGTGATAACCCAATTAAACCCCTATTATTAACCCAGTTTTGTTTTTACTAATTCAGTTATTAAACAAATGAAAAAATTGAGTTTAATAAGTTAAATATTTTTGGAAAAGAGCAATACTTGGGGCTAAATTTTTTTGGAAAAATTTAGCCCCAAATCGGGTCTCCCACGAACCCTAAATCAAATTTTCTCCTTCTCTTGACGAGAGAAAAACAGAGCCAAGTTACGGCGATTGATCTCGACGGTGCTTCACATCGCCATCACCGGAGTTTCTTCTTCCCCCTAGGACTCTGCAAGTCTTCATTTTCGTTATCGAAGTCTCCTACACCGCTTGCTCACTTCACGATCTCCTTCTCAAGATCTCGCCGGAAAACCAATTTGTGCCGCGCTGAGTCTACAATATACACTCTCAACTCTTATTTTAATCCTAAGAATCGAGCTTTTCAGGTATGTAAAATTACTTGTGGTTTGTTTTGCATGTCTTTTTCTCTCTTTGATTTGAGTGTTTTTATCATAGTTTGAGTGTGATAGCTTTCAATCTTAGTTTGTGTCAATGATTTAGGCTTATATGCTATCAAGGTTTCATATTTTTTTATTTTTGTCATCGCTTATGTAATCAAAGTTACATACTTTATGATCTTTATCATCAAATGGAAGTCTCACTCTTATACAGTTCATTTGTGATAGATTTCGGTTACTCTAAAAAAGATGTCGACATATCTCAGGTTACTGTTCTTGTAATAAAATTGTATTGGGTTATTGATGTTGAGTGAACTCATATTTGATTGTCTGAGACAAAAAAAAATACTTTAGGTTACACTTCTAATGTCTTTGTAATGTGTCTGCTTATTGATTTAGAATAAACTTGCATTATGATGCTTTCGTTTTATGGGTACTGACTGTGGTGATTGTATTTGTTTAATTGTTCACAGGTATGACGATAGATCAGTTGATGAGGTACTGCAAGACCTCATCTAGAAAGCTTGTAAAGTCTGTGATTTCGTTTTTGTATAATTGTCTTAGGTGATTTGATTTGATTTGTTTTGACTATGATGTCCGTCTTTGGACGAAGAATAATTTAATGTCTTTGTTTTATGATTTAAACTAGCATGAATATTGACTGTTGTGATTGTATTTGTTTCATTGTTTACAGGTATGAAGATGGATCAATTTTCTATGCCTATTCAAAGAGGGAATCAAAACACAAGTTAATAAGGCCAACAACAACAGTTGCCGAGCAACAATCCTTGCATTGGTGAAAAAGTCCACTCGAGATTGTCCACATTTAAAGCTCCAAAAGTGTGCCCCAAAGAAAGTTGTAGAACTCGTTTGAATTAATGATTGTTGTCTTTGAATAGATTCACTATTGTTATTGATATATGCATTTTTCTAATTTTATTAGATTCTAAAGTATGTGTTCAAATTAAGTTAGGATAAATGGTGTATAAGTCGTTTCACAAGTCTATTTTTTGTTTCAGAAATTATAATGAATAATAGTGAATAAGAGTTTAGCGTTTCTACTCAACCTTAAATCACACAGGATCCAAACCCTATACCCTAAATCAAAGAGGGTTCAAACCCTATACCCTAAATCAAATAAAGAGTGAATAAGAATCTTGTGTTTAACAAGTTAGATTTTGTATTTAACAAGTCAATTTTAGTGTTTTGGAAATTATAGTTTAATGTTTATTAAGTTATAGTTTAATAATTTCGAAATATAAATTACTGTCTTGGATTTTTGTGTTCTTATACATGTTAGAGTTAGAGTTGATTAAGGGTTTTAGAGTATAGTATTTAACAACTCAATTTAGTTTTTTTAGAGTAACCCCATTTGCAGTTTATACCCGCTTGGAGACACCCAAAAATTTTAAATATCTGACCCGAGACCCGGATCCACACACCCCCAAAAACACGTGAATTGTTGTCCTTTGTCGAAACAAAAGAAACCAAACAATAGAGAAAAGGGGATTAGGGTTCTTCCTTGGCGAATATAGAAAATAGGATTAACTTAGGAAACACAAAAATTAAGGAAATTATAGATTTATAATATATTCTCTTAACAGATTTTGGAGAGATTTAGGGAAAATATACATTTTGAATTTGGCAGAACATACATTCTGTTGTCTGTAGAATATAGAAAACATGGTAAATTGTGTAACCCGGCTGAGGTAGGATAGAGTATTTTGGTAGATAAAGTAATCTTACTTTTGTAGAGTATTGGTACAAAGGCAGATTTTGTGATTTCGTCTTCATAGATATATTGGGAAATAATAGCTAATGAAATCTACTAGATATATTGGGAAATAATAGCTAATGAAATCTACTGTAGTTCAGAAATAAGAAAAATGGCAGCCAGTTTATTCTACGAAGGAAATCTACTGTAGTTCAGAAATAAGGAAAATGGCAGCCAGTTTATTCTACGAAGGTAGAATTATAACCATTGGCCGATTTTATGTTCTACAAGCTGCAGATATCCATGTAGTTAACCGAATCCACAATCTACGAGCTCGTAGACAGTAGATCATGTTTTCTGCGATCCGTAGATCAAAATATAAAATTGTATTTTACTAATATTTAGTCAACCAAAATATTTTTCATATGATTGTCTCTTATTTATGTACATTTTATATATTTTCATATTTTTCTGACTCTTAAAATAATTGATATTAATTTTTAAAGTCGGTCAGGAGTATCTAAGTCCAAACCAGACCAAAAAGAGATTTATGGCAAACTGACATATAGTTGTTTTTCTATTCCGTTTTTCGAGTTGGAGAATATTGTGTTCTGATTTTCTACGGTCAACAGTATTTTCATGGAAGTAGGAATCATTATTTGAATAGTATTGAGTTTTGGAAGGACAATATAATATTTAGTTTCGATTTTGAACACAAAAAAAAATCTAATGATACCTATAATTGATAAACACTAACATAACTAAGAGTTTTATAGAAATTAAGAAATTATAACTTCGGTAAACACTATAATTGATAAACAATGCCTGGATTAGATCGAAAATGTCAAAATTATAATATTAGTTGAACCATAAAACCGGTAAACCAAAGCTTGATTTAATCATTATACACAATATCACAATAGATTTCCAATTGTTTTGTCTATAATTGTTTTGCTATGAAGAAACATGGACTCATCTTGGTTATGATCAATCATTTGGTTACAGGTTTACATGAGTATTGGTTTACGACTGGTCATACGTTTACATGAGTATTTGTTTCATATAACATAAGGTAGGTGATGGTTCAACATAATTAATTAGATTCTGTACAGGATGGAATGATTTAGTAAGCAGAGCAGTGATTTATTTGGTTTAGCATGAGTATTGGTTTAGTAATGATAGCAACAATTTATTTGGTTCAGAAAATTAATGTGATAGCAAAAGTGTAAAACTACAGTGGTTTAATCAGTGGCATTGGTTGATAATTATTGAGGAAAATTCAGGGCTAAGTACAAAATGTAATTCCCTTTTAATAGATTAGATGTATGATACCAAGACGTCTTTGAGGGAGAAGACGAGCTATGTCTCCACGAAAAATATCATATAGCACCAAATCTATGGTCTCGTTCCAGATGTCTCCGAATTTAAAGTTCGAAACCTATTTCTCCATCAAACTTAATTCGATATTGGTTAAGACAGTTTTTGGTTTATTCGCGAGACCAAACCAGAAAACTAAAAAAAATGAACTAAAAACCGGTTCGGAACTAAACATTACCCAGATTTGACCCGACCCGTGACCCTCTCGGTTTAAATTCACAAAGCGAGTTATGAACCCTAAAATCGATTTACGATTCTCTTCTCCTCTATTTTCCGAAATTGATAGTAAGCAGTGATGTATATATGGATCTTCACAAACTGTGTCTGGAGCTTCTTGTCATTGAATGTACGATTCTGTGTCCGAAATTGAGAGTAAACAAAGATGAATAAGATGATGGCTGGCTTTGTCATTGGATGCACGATTCTGGTTGGCGTTTTGGTGATCTTAAGTCTAAAGAAATGGTGAAGAATGGTGGCGAAGAATGTGTTTGTGTTTGATTTGTTGTGAACTTGAATCTATTCTCAGCTTTGGTAATTAATACTCTGATCCATGTGTTTGTGTTTTCTAGTTATGTAAGATAATGATTTTAAAATTTTGATGACTTGAAGCTTTGTGGTCATAACATCGAAAAGAGACAATTAAGATATCATAAAGAAAGATCAGTACCCCACAAAGCTTTGTGGTCAAATCCATTCAGCTCTACCTTCTTCTTCAATATCTTCGTTTCTCTCTAACTTCTTCTTCTTCAATCTCTTCGTTTTTCTCTTTTGCGATTGGAGATTTTTCGATTTAGGGTTCTTAACTCGAGTTAAAGGGGTTTTTCAATTCTGAGTTTTAATTAGTGGTTTAGAAGATATAATCGGATCTTAATCGGGCCACATACTGATCTAAACGTGCTTATGTTAAGTTTCTGGTTATAATTTGAAGCCTGATACCCGATTAATTTAATTTAGTGGGGTCTGAGATTTTGATCTTTTATTTTGTGGAGATATGACTTAGTCATAAGTTTGATGAAGAAATATGTTTAGAACTTTAAATTCGGGGACATCTGGAACGAGATCATAGTTTGATGGAGAGTTAGTGGTATACGATATTTCTCCTGGGAAAATAGCTCGTCTAAAAATAATCCATTAGAAAAGGTAAATATTGTTTTTCTATTAAGATACATCCTCCCAAAGAAAATAAAAAAGACATACTTATCGGGAAAATCACATAAAAAACATTGAAAGTGTCACTTACTAACACTTTAAATCTTGAAGTTTTTCCACTAATATTTTTAACCTTCACAATGACATTTATATCATAAAAACCCCCGAAGAAGAAAGTTGACCGGCTGAACAGGTAAAAAATGATGTGTCAGTTTTGTTTTCAAAAATAATTATTTACTTTATAAAATAAACAAAAAAAAAATAAAAATCAGAAATTAAAAAAAATGAGATTTTTTAAAAAAAATCAGAAAATTTTGGAAAATTAAATAAAAACTAAAAATTCAAAAAGATCAAACTATTTTTTTTTGTCATTTTCAACGATAATTTAGGAAATTATCATTGGATATATGCCAAAAACCGTCATTGTTAATGGTTATGTGAGAAACCTTCATCGTCATTGGTGATATAATTGAAACTGTTATTGTCAACGATGATATGATATATATTTTTTTTAAAAATCTTGTAATTTTTAAAAATAAATTTTGTATTTTTAATGTTGTGAATTAATATTTGGTTTTTCTGTATTTTAATTTAACCTTATTTATTTTTTTGAATTTTTAGTTATTTTTTTATTTAATTTTCTAAAATTTTACTTAATGTTCTGATTATTTATTTAATATCTTTTTTTGGTTTTCTGAATTTTTATTTAATTTTCTGAATTTTTTTCATTTTTTGATTAATTTTTTTTTTGAAAAAGAAACTTCACACATCATCTTTTTACTTGTACAATTAGTCTCTAATTTACTTTTGAGGTTTTTTGTGATACAAATATCACTTGTTAAAAGTAGGTGAAAAAACTTCCAAAGTTTTAAGTGTCAATGATACTTTCAAGGTTTTTATGCGATTTTCCGCAAACCTATCAGAAGAAGGATTTTGATTAGTTTTGTAATCATATGATTATTAGGTGTTAAAAAGCGTGTGGTTTTGACGAATCAAGAATGTCTTTCGCATGTCCCAGCTTCGATTTTCCAAAAAGAAAACTTTTAAAATTTTTTTTTAATAAGTTTTACCGTTTTTATAAGTTCTTTTACTGTTTTTATAAGTTTTTTTTTTCATATTTTAACTCACCCACTACTCAAATGTAAACTTAAAATATGACGAAGACGATTTTAGGTTTCTTCGTCGAATCACAGCCGTCGCTGCTTAATCGATAGATCCAGACCTCGTCTCTCTCATTCAGCACAGATCCTTTCATCTCCGCTGCTACCATTAAGCTCTGATAGCTTCCCGTCACACAAAACCCCAGTGGCTTCCTCTGTCTTCACTAAGCTCTAGTGGCTTCCCCGTTTTGTTTTCATTAAGCTCCAATAGCTTCTCAGTCTCAATAAGCTCTTGTAGCTTCTTCCTCTTCTCGCCTGCAATCCCAGATCTCACAAACCAGATCTAGGGTTTGGGTAGGAGTTTACTGCTTTTCACTCAGATTTTTAGATCTGCTCCTACGCTTACAATAAGCCTGAGTGGCTTCTTTTCCACAAGCAAATCCCGATGTTCCGATCAAAGAAGAAAAAGGAACTCTCCCTCCACGACAAACTAAAGGCGCTCGAGATGCTAGAAGAGGGGGAAATGGTCGACATCCCAGAGATAGAAAATGACGATCTCATTGAAGAAAACTCGATGAGCGTGGTAGTCAGATGTCTCAATCCAGCGGCCCACAAGGTTGGGGGACTTGTCAAAGCGCTACCACCCATATGGGGCCTAGAAGATAGAGTTCATGGGCGAGGAGTAGGCAAAAACAAAGTTCAGTTCATCTTCCAATAAGACAGAGATCTCCATCACGTCTTAACCAGAGGACCTTGGTTCGTTAACGGATGGATAGTCTCCCTTGATCAGTGGACTCCGCGTCCTGAACCTGATTTCCTAAAGAAAATCCCCTTCTGGATAAGAGTCAGAGGTATCCCCATCCATCTCTTAAAGAAACAAGCTAGAGAAAGCCTGTTGGGGCCTCTGGGCACTGTGGAGAAAGTCGAGCTCCACGCAAAGAACTCAACTTCAGTAGACTATGTCAGAGCACTAGCCTGGATCAATGCAGATGAACCACTACAGTTTAGAAGAACTGCCCGCTTCAGATCAGGGGAAGTCGTGCCCATGGAGCTCGAATACGAGAAGCTTCTCAAAATCTGTTTCACCTGCAAACGTCTCACTCATGACCAATCTCGATGCCCCGAGGTAGTACCAGCACAATCTCTCCCAGCTAGTAGAGGTCCTAGAAGTAAAAGTGCGCTGATTGCAACGAGCGAAGGCCGCAAAGAAGCTCCACCAGGACCGAGCTCTGGACACAGACTGACAACAACAAAAGGCTCCCTCTCTCAGATAACTCCAGCAAGACAGGCGAGAAGTACAGAGCATCGCAAGCGTGACGGTAAAAAAGAGAAAAGATACGAGACTGCACCTTCTCAAGTCTGGAGGAAAAAGTCAATTGCTATTGGAGGGAACTCAAAAAGCACAGAAGAATCCTCTCAACACTCGAGTCAGAGGGTATGCTTCAGCGGAGAAGGGAGAAACTCAGAAAAGAAAAGAAGTGCAAACTCATCGGGAGCTAGTGAAGAGACGGCATCAGTGTTTAAAAGACTCATCAGCAATTTTGATACTCCATCAAAAGACACTGAAGTTCAGAAAAGAACCAAGATGGAAGATCAAGCAAGGGAAGCCGTAGCCCTCCCTCAGTCTTTGAAAGACTTGGCTCCCCTCCTATCAGCTCTTTTGACAAAAAGAACAAAGATGCTGAACTGTCCACTGCTTAAAGAAGAGGATCAGGAAGCAACAGTGGTGGTAGAGAGAGTAAAAAGGCCAGGTTGAGTGGCAGGGAGAGCAACATCTCCCCATCATCGGTCTTCCATAGATTGGGATCTCAAGTGGTAGTGCCTGAAGGAAATCATTCAGGAGACAAGAAGCATTCTGCACACGTTGCAGCACATACTCAGAGCCTTTCTGTTCAGCGAATAGTATTGGCCAGTGGTAAAATTGTTGAAGAAGGGTTGATGGTTAATACCAACCCTTCATCTCCAATATGAAACTACTGAGTTGGAACTGTCAGGGGGTGGGGAATACCCCGACAGTTCGACATCTACAGCAGGTACTTGGTCAGTACTCTCCTGAGATAATATTCCTCAGCGAGACCAAAAATAAGAGAAGATATATGGAAGGGCTTGTGGAGAAATTTGGATACTATAATATCAAAACAGTGGAGCCCATCGGAAAGAGTGGATGCCTAGCAGTGATGTGGAAGGAAAGTTGCAAAGTAGAGATACTGCAGGCCAATAAGAGAATAATCGACATGAAGGTGCATTGGCAGGACAAAAGCTTCTTTTTATCCTGTATCTACGGAGATCCAGTCAAATGCAGAAGACATGAGGTCTGGGAAAGGATCACCAGAATTGGGGTAGACAGAAAAGGTCCCTGGGTGATGACAGGGGACTTCAACGAAATTCTAGACCCATCATAGAAGATAGGTGGAATAGAGAGAGACCCAGCAGATGGGAGAGACTTCAAGCAAATGCTCTCTGCTTGCGGCCTAGGAAACATCAAACATACAGGATACCAATACTCCTGGGCAGGAACTCGTAACGATGAGACAGTACAATGCAGACTTGACAGAACAGTGGCTAACCAGGAGTGGGTAGATTTGTTTCCACAAGCAGGCGCAACTTATCTCAAGAGAGTAAGCTCTGATCATAGCCCTGTTCTAACTACCCTCATGGATCAAATCTGGAAACGGCGTGCGGGGTTCAAGTATGATAAACGGTGGCTGCATAGAGAAGGATTTACAGATGTGGTTAAAAGATCTTGGCAAGGCGCAACACAAGGCCAGAGCAGTCTAATGAGCAACATAGCAACCTGTCGAAAATCCATCTCATTATGGAAAAGACTTGCCAAGCCAAATTCTGCCTTAAGAATTCAAGTGCTCCACCACAAGATAGACACAGCAACGAGACAACAGCTCATTGACAGAGAAGAACTTCATGGCCTCAGAGCGGAGCTAAACGAAGAATATCAGAATGAAGAAACCATTTGGCAACAAAAGAGCAGATTGGTCTGGCTTCGATCAGGGGACCAAAACCCGAAGTTCTTCCACGCTGTTACAAAGAACCGTAGAGCACAGAACCGAGTTCTAAGCTTGATTGACGGTGAAGGCAAGGAATGGTATGCAGAGGAGGATCTTGGCAGAGTAGCAGAAGGCCATTTCCGGAACCTTTACTCTTCGGAGGATGTGGGTATTACTCTCCCAATTTGGGAAGAGATCCCCTCGATAGTGACAGCAGCTCAGAAGGCCAAGCTAATGATGCCGGTAACTATCGAAGAGATCAAAGAAGCAGTTTTCGACATCAACCCCAATAAATGCCCCGGTCCAGATGGAATGACTGGCCACTTCTTCCAACAGTTCTGGGAGACCATGAGTTCGGAGATAACTGAAATGGTCACAAGCTTCTTCACTACGGGGAAGCTTGAGGAGGGCATTAACAAGACGAACATTTGCCTCATCCCAAAGAAGTTGAGCGCCAAAAGTCTTGATGAGTTCAGACCCATAAGTCTATGTAATGTTGCATATAAGGTTGTATCAAAACTGTTGAGCAAGCGTTTAAAAAAGATCCTACCTAGCATCATTACGGAAACGCAAGCGGCTTTTGTTGAGGAGAGACTAATATCCGAATATACTGATTGCTCATGAACTCCTACATGCACTAAACTCCAACAACAGATGCTCCAGGGAGCACATTGCCATCAAGACGGACCTCTCCAAAGCTTTTGATAGAGTAGAGTGGGCCTTCCTGGAGAAAGCTATGAGAACACTAGGTTTTTCTGAAGACTGGTGCAATCTTATAATGGAGTGCGTAACCTCAGTGGAGTACCAGGTGCTGATCAACGGCAACCCATACGGTGATATCCGCCCAACGAGAGGTATAAGGCAAGGGGATCCCCTCTCGCCTTACCTGTTCGTGATATGTACAGAAATGCTAGTGCAAAGGTTAATGCAGGCAGAGCGCAGGGGTGAAATCACAGGCCTTGAGATAGCTAGAGGAGCACCTTCTGTTTCTCACCTCCTCTATGCCGATGACAGTATGTTCTACTGTAAAAACACTGATGAGGAACTCAACAGCATTAGATCAATACTCCACGAATATAGCCTTGCTTCAGGCCAGAGGATCAACTATCAGAAGTCGAGTATTTACTTCGGTAAAAACATTCCCGAAGGAGCAGAGAAGACATCAAACGCAAGCTTGGCATAGAACACTCTGGAGGAGATGGTATGTATTTGGGGCTGCCAGAGTCTTTTGGAGGATCCAAGGTATCAATCATGAGCTTCCTCAAAGAAAGGATCGAGCATAAGGTCGACGGATGGCAAAACAAGTTTCTCTCCGCAGGAGGGAAAGAGGTGTTGCTGAAAGCAGTCGCCCTTGCTCTTCCCACTTACACTATGGCATGCTTCCTTCTACCAAAGACAATATGTAGGCAAGTAGTATCACTTCTGTCTAATTTCTGGTGGAAGAACAATAAGGACTCAAGGGGAATGCACTGGAAAAGCTGGAGTGAGCTCACCAAGTCCAAAAACGAAGGCGGACTAGGATTCAGAGACCTTGAGAACTTTAATGTGGCCCTCCTTGGGAAACAGCTATGGAGGATCATCACATGTCCCAACTCACTGTTGGGAAGAATATATAAGAGCCGCTACTTCAGATCCTCCACCCCGCTAGATGCTCCTCTAGGATCTCGCCCTTCATACTCATGGAGAAGCTTATTAGCAGCTCAAAAGCTGATCGGGCAGGGAGCTAGAAGAGTAATTGGTAATGGTGAGTCCACAAAGGTGTGGGAAGACCTTTGGATTGGAAGCAGCCCTGCAATCAAACCCACCTCAACCAGGATAGTTGTAGAGGATGGATTTGACCATCCCACAAGGCCCAAGGAATAGGAAGGCCTGGCCCGAGTTAGGAGGAACGACAGCTCGATCGGTCGGCTCGAGAGTCAAGTCTCTCGGCTTGACTCTCGAGTACTTTTAGTCGATCATCATCGACTGAAGTACGTTCGGCTCAGCAACTACCCGGATGCCTACGGGCTTCTCGGCCCAGCAGAGGAGGCCCACCAAGACGGCGTAAATTAGGTCAAGGGCGAGACGCCAGGACGCCTATATAAGGAAAAGGAGAGGAAACGAGAAAGGGATCGAAAATCATCTGACTGACACCTGGCGGCTAGATTAGGGTTTTCACCTTTTGCTTCATCTCGCCGTTAGTTGTACTTTTCCGGTAGCATATCGAGCCACCGGCTTTCTTTCTGTCGCGATCTCTCCTTTTCCCTTGTAACCGATTGAACGTTCTTTCTCTGACCATTAATAAGACGTCTTTGCTTAAACCCACATCTTATTTATTTACCGTTTCTCGATCAAACAGTTGGCGCCCACCGTGGGGCCTACTAGCAAAGTAACGTCGGAACTATGGTCATTGGCAATGACAGTTCTTCGTCAGGCGAGGAGCGCGAAGCTCTGGAGGCGACACCGGCTCCAGAGGTGACACCTACGCCTACACCAGTAACTCCACTTCCCCATCCTGCAACCATGGAAACTATCCTGGCACGCCTCGCCTACAAGAAGCGGCGCAGAAGGTGGCAGTTGACCAAATAACGGCGATAGCAAAGATCCTTGCTCCTCTCGCTGCAAACGCCGAAGCTTCGACGGTGCAGTATCGTCGACACCTGTTTGCCACAGAACGAACCACCGACCTGGTACCTACGCGGGATGACGATAACCAAAGCGCCGATAACAACACCAATGCGCACACCGCAAGCGAACTAGCCGCGTTAAAACAGTCGGTCCTCGATATCAATTCTAAGATCCACCAGGTGACAACATCCGCGCCCCAAATCGAGCATGTACTCGCAGAATCTCTTCGCACACCCTTCACGCAAAAGGTTGCCGGCGTGCGGCTACAGAAGATGGAGAAACTCCGTCTTCCAACCTTCAAAGGTCTCTCCGACCCTTCTACTCACGTCACGTCTTTCAACATAGCGATGCAACGCGCAAACCTGACCGCCGAAGACAAAGACGCCGGCTTTTGCCAACTCTTCGTCGAAACCCTAGAAGGCCCAGCCCTTACTTGGTTCACCGGCCTCAGAGAGAACTCCGTCGACTGTTTCCACGACCTCTCAACGGCTTTCCTTAAGAACTATATCATGTTCACCAACCAGGAAGCGACCGTGTCAGATTTGTGGAACCTCACTCACGCCAGCGACCAAATTCTCCGTGACTTCATGGAGAAATTCAAAGCTATAGTCTCGAAGATCGATATTCCCGACCATATCGCCGTCGAATCTTTGATGAACACCTTGCACATCGACTCCACATTCCGCCAGGATCTTTACCGATACCCGACCAAATCTGTCTCCGACGCCATCGCTCGCTCGCACAACTTTATCCGCATGGAAGAAGACACCAGAGCAAAGTTCGCGAAAGAAGCAGCGGCGAGACAGCGATCCTCCCGAACAAACGACCCCCGCCCCGAGCCTCGGCAGCACTCCTCAGGTGGAAATACCACTCAGAAGCGAGGCTACGTTAGCTCAGTCGATGATGAGGAATCTCCAAAGTCGGCGGCTATCGCGCGAGAGAAAGGCTGGAACCACTGGGATCGAGATTCTGCTCCGAAGCAATCAACCCCAACCGAACCAGCGAGTTCAAACTCCGAGGAGCCAAAAAAATGGTGCCTCTACCACAAAAGGGATTCCCATGACACGAATGAATGCAAGGTCCTCATCGGGCAGTTTTTCGACGGGATCACTAATGGGACAATCCAAATGCCCACTTCTCCCACGACGCCGAAAAACACTAAAAGCTGGAGTAAGAACAAGAAGAAGAAGGCACAAAAGTCCCAAAAGAACACGGCCCCGAATGAGGAAAGAGCAAGCCCTGAGCGCGCTCCCATCAACAACGTCGGCCCCGCCAACGATTCGTCAGAAGACAAACACCCGCGTCGCCGGCGACGAGTGGAAGTCATACTCTCTCGCCCTTGCGACTCCTCTGATGACGACGTTCCGACAGCGCAACCAGATCTGCATGGTAAATTGAACAGCAAGGATAAACAGTCTCTCGTTCCCTCGAAAGCAGATAAAGACCTACGCGTTCTATTAAAGCGAAAAAATGCCGCGAACGTAAACACAGGAACAACCGACCTCCGTTCGACCATCTCAAAATGCAGCGCTCGGAGAGTCGGTCAAACTGATGACCTTCGTGACCAGCTCAATTCGAAGGCCGACGACCTGCGAATCCAACTCAACCGTTCGAAAGGATCCGATCTGCGACGACGCCTTGAGTCAAAAAAGAAACAGCCCGCAGAAATTCCTACATTCGAGAACACAACCGACGACTTGAGGAAGCAACTCGAATTAATGCGAGCTACCCGAGCCCCGCACATCAGCGTCATAATGGGCGGATCGCCGCCTTACGGTGACTCGGTTCGAGCCGTCAAAGATTACAAACGTCAAGCAACCACCTCTCACTTTTTCGGCACTAGACACCAAGGGTGTCCACATGCCACATAACGATCCCCTCCTCATCGACCTCGACATCGGCGAATGTCTGGTCGCAAAAGTCCTTATTGATACCGGCAGCTCAGTCGATCTCATATTTCGCGACACACTCGACAAAATGGGAGTTGATTTAAAAGATATGAAGCCTTCCTCTCGCACGCTCACCGGCTTCAACGGAGCCTCGGAGCAAATGATAGGGACAATTCGCCTTCCAGTTTACGCAGGCGGTATAACCCGTACCGTCAAGTTCTCCGTCATCCGTGCCAAAGCGCCCTACAATGCCATACTCGGAACACCGTGGCTGCATTCCATGAAAGCCGTCCCTTCGACTTATCATCAATGCATCAACTTTCCGGGAAAAGATGGTAAAACTCAGACGATTCGGGGCGATCAACAAGCCGCGAGAGAACTACTGATCGCAGCTGTAAAGATGCAGCAGCAAGCTTCCCTTGTCAACTCCGTCAGTAAACCACTCAACAAGATATACCCTCAGAAGGAGGAGGTTCGCGAAGTCGCAATTGATGAATTCGACCCGACGAAAACCATCCGAGTTGGCGTCTACCTGTCCGACGACGTATGTTCACAAATCATCTCTTTTATCAAAGACAACGCCTCGACGTTCGCCTGGAAGACTTCCGACATGAAGGGGATCGACCCCGCAATTACCTCTCATGAACTGCACGTCGATCCAACGTTCAAACCCATCCGACAGAAGCGACGAAAACTCGGTCCAGAACGATCTAAAGCCGTAAACGAAGAAGTCAACAGGCTCCTGGACACTGGTTTTATAACCGAAGTCCGATACCCCGAATGGTTGGCTAACCCGGTTGTCATCAAAAAGAAAAACGGCAAATGGCGCATATGCGTCGACTTCACGGACCTCAACAAAGCGTGCCCAAAGGACAGTTACCCACTCCCTCATATCGATCGTCTCTTCGAATCAACTGCCGGTAACGAACTCCTAACCTTCATGGACGCTTTCTCGGGATACAACCAGATCTTGATGCATCCCGACGATCGCGAGAAGACGGCATTCATCACCGACAGAGGGACCTACTGCTACAAGGTGATGCCCTTCGGACTAAAAAATGCCGGCGCGACTTATCAGCGACTCGTCAATCGAATGTTTGCCGATCAGCTAGGCAACACCATGGAAGTGTACATCGACGACATGTTAGTCAAATCGCTCAAGGCCGACGATCACTTAAACAACTTACGCGACTGCTTCAAGATCTTGAATGACTACGGGATGAAGCTCAACCCGGCCAAGTGTACCTTCGGTGTCACTTCGGGAGAATTCCTCGGCTACATCGTCACTCAACGAGGAATCGAGGCTAACCCCAAGCAGATCTCGGCGATCCTCGATCTTCCAAGCCCGAAGAACAGCCGCGAAGTACAGCGACTAACCGGAAGGATAGCAGCTCTCAACTGGTTCATCTCGCGATCAACCGATAAGTGTCTCCCCTTCTACGAGCTACTAAGGGGCAACAAGAGGTTCGTCTGGGACGAGAAATGCGAAGAGGCGTTCAATCAGCTAAAGCATTACCTCACAACCCCCCCAGTACTATCAAAGCCAGAGGCCGGCGACACATTGTCTCTCTACATAGCCGTCACATCCTCCGCTGTCAGCAGCGTGCTCATTCGAGAAGATAGGGGAGAACAGAAACCAATCTTTTACACAAGTAAAAGAATGACAGAGCCGGAGACGAGATACCCAACACTCGAAAAATGGCCTTAGCAGTCGTTACCTCGGCCAGGAAATTGAGACCCTACTTTCAGTCGCACACGATCGAAGTGCTCTCCAACCAACCGCTCCGAACGGTTATGCAGAATACCAACCAGTCAGGACGATTGACTAAATGGGCGATGGAGCTGAGCGAACACGACATCGTGTACAGGAATCGCACAGCACCAAAGTCACAGGTTCTTGCAGACTTCCTGATCGAATTAACACCAGAGTTGGAGCAAGACCTCATCCTACCAAGTTTGAACTGGATCCTCCACGTTGACGGTTCATCCACGAGTAAAGGGTCGGGGGCAGGAGTGCAACTGCAATCACCAACAGGAGAACTCATCCGGCAGTCATTCGGTTTTGGTTTTCCGGCGTCAAACAACGAGCCTGAGTACGAGTCCCTCATCGCAGGGCTCCGTCTCGCCAAGGCAGTAAAGGCCAAAAGGGTCAGTGCTTACTGCGACTCTCAACTTGTTGTCAGCCAGTACCTCGGCGACTACGACGTCCGTAACGAAAGGATGGACGCCTACCTAAAACTCGTCCAAGACCTCACGCGAGACTTCGAGTTTTTCGAACTCACGAAGGTTCCTCGCGGAGAAAATGTCTGTGCCGACGCCCTCGCTGCTCTAGGAAGCAAGCTACACGATCAAGTCAAGAGGACAATCTCAATCCATAAAATCGAGAAACCGAGCATCGACACTAGGGCGGAACAGACCGCAATCGCAGCAGCGATTAGCGAAGCAATGGACATCGACGAAGCGGAACCTCCTTCGCAGGACGATCAGCCAACAGATTGGCGCAAGGAACTCATCAATTACCTCACTGAAGGTTCATTGCCCACCGAGAAGTGGGACGCGCGGCGACTGAAGCGACGTAGTGTACACTACGTTGTCATGGACGGGGAACTACACCGATGGACCGCGACGAAGGTGCTACTCAAATGTATCTCCGGCGAAGAAACGAGATTAGTCATTGCCGAAACACATGAAGGAGCAGCAGGCAATCACTCGGGGGGACGAGCTCTTGCATTAAAAGTGAAGAATCTGGGATTCTACTGGCCAACCATGAACGCCGACTACGAAAAATACGTGCGCAAGTGCGACAAATGCCAGCGTCATGCTCCCACCTTACACAGCCCAACGCAGTTCCTTCATACCCTGACTGCTCCATACCCATTCATGCGATGGGGAATGGACATCATTGGTCCAATGCCGGCATCTCGCCAAAAGAAGTTCATCCTGGTTCTCACAGACTACTTCACCAAGTGGGTCGAAGCCGAAGCCTATGCCAACATCACCGACAAGGAGGTGCAAAATTTCGTCTGGAAGAACATAATCTGCCGACACGGGCTCCCATACGAGATCATAACAGACAACGGTTCGTAATTCATCTCGCATCATTTAAAGGGATTCTGCGACAGATGGCGAATTCGACTCAACATGTCGACCCCGAGAAACCCGCAGAGTAACGGCCAAGCTGAGTCGACGAACAAGACCATCATCGACGGTCTGAAGAAACGACTCGACTTAAAGAAGGGTTGCTGGGCGGATGAACTAGATGGTGTCCTGTGGTCCCACAGAACAACTCCTCGCGGAGCGACGAAGGCCACGCCCTTCTCAATGGCCTACGGCGTCGAGGCAATGGCTCCCGCAGAAGTCAATGTGACGAGTCTGCGCCGATCACGAATGCCGCAAAATGTCGAACTCAACCGTGACATGCTGCTCGACGCACTCGACGACATCGAAGAAAAGCGCGACCAAGCACTGCTCCGTATCCAAAATTACCAGCATCAAATCGAGAGCTACTACAACCAGAAGGTTAAGTCGCGTCCCCTCGAAATGGGCAATCTTGTTTTAAGAAAGGTCTTCGAAAATACTAAGGAGTGGAAAGCCGGCAAGCTCGGAGCCAACTGGGAAGGACCGTACAAGATCGTCGAAGTCATCAAACCAGGAGTATACCGCTTCGAGACTTCAACGGGCGAAGCAGTACCGAGAGCTTGGAACTCCAAACATCTCCGCCTCTTCCATCCTTAATCAAGACAAATGCCTCACCGGGTAAATGCGCCACTAAGGCCACTTTTACTCGGTCTTGTTTGAAAAAAAAAAAAAAAAAAAAAAAACCGAGTAAATGCGCCTTCAAAAGCCACTTTTACTCACAATCTAAGAACTACGAATGGCTTGATTCCCACGAAGGGATACGTAGGCAGCCCAAAGAAAAAGGGGGTCCAGCCGAAATAAAAAAAAAAAACCTCCTCCCCGAGGAGTCGATCTCCAAAGAAGACGACCACTTAAGCGATGCCGACACCCCACTTTGGATATGTCTCGATCAGACACGTATTTATGGGAATCGACCGTGTTGCGATTTAAACCAGCACGGCCGAGACAATGACTTCAACCCACCCTGTAATTTACTAAAGTAATGTTTGGCCCACCGAACGCTTGGAAATTACGCTAGGGTCGATTTGGAACCATCAACGTCGATCATCATATAACAAAACTCAAATGACGAACGATCGCGAGTCAAAGAAATCGACCGAGACAACGTCATAACGAACCCAAAACTACAATGATTCGATATCTCGAATACTGTTATACCAAACAAATAGTCACTTCAAATCTTGACAAAACATGCATTTGATAGACGAGTACAAATAAAAAAAAATAAAGATGATACGATTCGAAGAGTTATAACGGAAGAACAACAAAGTAAAAGCCTCGAAAGGCTAAGTCCAAAAGAAAACAACAAACAAGGAAAACTAAGCTTCCCGATCACTCTCGCGATCATTAAGGGCGGAAAGCTCCGAAGCCCTGACGCTCGATTCGCGGGCAGTCGGAGAAACTTGCGCCGCGGCATCCCCCGACACCTCGCCAGTGTTTTCCTCGCCATCCCGACGAGACTCTTCTGGAGGCAGCGAATCGCGACCCTCGACTGAAGTGTCCGAAAGCATGAGGACAGGAACATCATTTCCATCGACCCGGGCTCCTCGACCAGGCACCCCTTCCTCAAGAACGGTCAAAGGGTTTTCGATAGGAAGCATCGGGTCCTCGCGCCTTTCTCCGACCGGAAAAGTACACGAGACATGCAGATTCGCCGCGGCCTCCGGGTCAATTAAACCATCGTTGGAACCATACGGATCGAGACCCGCCAGAATCCGAGCATCCACAAACTGAGACTCCAACACGAGAGGAGAGAGTATAAAATCGCTTTCAGGGATCTCGCCAATCTTCAGCTGCTCAGCCTCTTGTTCGTACTTCCTCTCGTAATCGACGAACATATCGATAGAGGCTTGCGGTATATCGTTCCCGGCTCCTTTCAAGGCCTCGAGGCACTTCCTAGTCCCGAAGGCTTGGCTGTAAAGTAACCGAGCCTCATCGTAAGGACCCCGGCGCTCCTCTCGAGAACGAATCCTGGCGAAGCAACGATTAGCCTTGGCGGTCATCTCTGCCTTAACCCTCCCCCTTTCTCTCGTCACCTCCAAGATTCTGGAGTCTCTCAGATGTTTCATCTCTCGCTCGTGCGTGGCAGCGAGCAAAGCCTTCTCGCTCTCGAGATCAGCGTTCTTCTGTTCAAGCTCGCGGATGGTTCTTCGAGACGACTCCAGCGCGGCTTTAAACTCATCGCGCCGAGCAACGGTGCGAGCCATCACCCCATCGAGCTTCTGCAGATTGGCCCTTGACTCATTCAGTCGACGAGCGGAAACCTTTTCCTTCTCAGCAAATTCTTTCTTGGCCAGCTCGAGCTCCCCCAAGGCTCCCTTAAGCGCCGTGTCATATTTATCGATTACGACATTCATCGTGCTATCACCCTGAACACGCGACACAATGGAAATCGTGAGAGGTTACGAGTCAAGGAAATAAAAAAAAAAAAGAGAGACCAAGCCGTTTACCAGCAGTTTGGCCCTTGCAGCTTCTTCGTATTCACCCCCGAAGATAAGGCCCTACACGGCAGGAAGAGGTTTCGCCCTCCCCCTCAGTTGACAGAGAAACTCCCCACATTTCTCTGGAACGTACGCTAAGGGAGCCGGTCCCTCATAATGGAAGTCGACCTTATCGGGAAAATTGAAACCGGGAGCCCTCCTTAGGATAGCCGAGCCACGGGAAGAAGTACCGATCTGGACGGCCCCCCCTCCGACGGGAGCTGGAGTTCTCTCGCGAGGAGACGTCAGGACAGGAGACCGCCTCTCATCATCATCTTCGTCGTTTCCCCTCCTTATCAGGAGTGGCGACCCTTCGCTATTTTCCTCGGAATCACCCGAGCAGGCGGCGTTAAGAGAAGTCTCGCATTCCTCTCCTTCGCTTACTCCCTCCTCGTCATTCCGTCCCTCCAAGGCTTCAGCCCCAGAACCCCCCTCTTCGGGCTGAATTCCTTCTCCTCGAGCATCCTCTTCCTCTTGCTCGATCTGCTCGTCAGCATCTTCCAACTGCTCACCGGTGGACTTCTTCTTTGTCCTTTTCTTCTTGCTCTTCTTCTGGAGCTCACTGGAAGGAGGGACATCACCTGTCTCCTCAATACTCCTCCCGGCTCCCGAACCATTGCCTCTTTTTCTTTTCTTGCCCTTCCCCGCGCTTCTGGCATCAGAAGGGAAAACCTCGTCAGAACGAGGAACCGCCGTCGAGGGCCCTTCCCCGCCAGCCAGCCCCAGCTGGGCCGCTATTATTGCGCTCAAATCAGGAAGAGTGCCCATCTTCTTCGCCTCGGTGATTTGTTTTTGGATGTCCCTCGGGAAAATGTCCAGTCGCTTAGCACGAATGGGAAGAACGGTCGGAAGGTCGGATCTCCACTCTCCTGAAAACATAAGGTAAAAGGATCAGGACTCGACAGAAAAAGAAATTTGCGACTAGAAGAGCACTGTCTAGAAGTGCGAGAGAACATACTTCGAGCGATTCGATCCTTAAGCTCACGGATCTTTTCGACGGAGATCTCAGACCAACGATAGACTCGGAGAAGAGCGACGGCGCGAACACTCCTCAAGAAATCTTCGGGATAAGCTGGGGAGGTAGGATGGCCAACTGCATACAAAGCAAAAAAAAAAAACGGTGGGTTAGAATCGACAAATCTCGTACGGTTCGCGACAGAGTATTCTACCGCAAGAACGGTTCCAAAGAACTCAGTAATCATCTTGGGGAGGCTCCTCGAAGGCCGAGCTGTCAGACTTAAGGAAGAAGTAGGAGCGCTGCCAATTCTGCGTCTTATTCGGATGACCGGCACACACATTGCAGTTCGGTCGCATCTTCACCGAGTAAGTGCCATCTTTCATGTCGGTTATCGAGGTCATCTCCTCGAACGACCTAACGCTCATCGGCATGTCAATCTGCTCCGCCAAAACCGACAAAGTGACCGCTAGATGCAGCGAACCATTCAGCAGCTGACTGATCGCGAGATCTCGACGTCTGACGTATGCTGTGATCAGTCGCGGGATGGGGAACCAGCAACGAGTGTCTTCCTGAAAATATGACTCATACACCGTCTGGTACCCCAACGGAGGAGACCAGGGTCTCTGCGCTTCCGTAGGCACAAGGAAGGTCACGCCTACGGCACCCGCGGCCCGAAATACCCTCTTCACGCTTCCAAGAGTCGACTTTGTCTCCTCTACGCCTTCCCAGTCCTGGCCGGCCAAGAAGGCATGACGCAATAAATCGGGATGGAGTTGAGAAAGCTCTTCGAAAATCCCATCGGGGTAAAAAGTGGTCGGGAAGAACTCGGCCTCAGAATCGTCGTCCTCCGAGAGACCAACCTCCGCAGGTCGAGCCCTCAGAGTGATCGAGTCAACGGGCATTGCCCCGCTCTGCCCGTCTCTCGAACATTCCATTGCATCCCTCGCAACGACGTTCTGACATCCTTCTCTCGCGAGTCTCGCAGCATCCGCAACAAGAAGCCGATGAGAGCGGGATAGATTCGCCGTATCCATCATCGCCGCGCGATGAATCGCCTCTGGGTCACCGACACGACCCCCGCCGGGATTCCTAGTCGGATTCGACGTCACTGCGACTGCCTTTCCCTTCGGTTGCTTCGATAGCCTCTGACCCGACGACATTGCAGAACGGAACGGCGAAGGATGTTTCGAATGAATCTAACAACGCTTAGAGAGATAAAGGATAGAGAGAGAAAGTACCTTTGATCGCAGAGAAAAACTTGAAGAAATGAAGGGGGGTCTGCGTATTTATAAGGAAAAGAGAGAGGGGGGGAACTCGAGGTGACATCATTAGGTCTATTCGGGCCTAAACGGGCCTCGAAATCCGCCCTAGAAACCCAGCGGACCCTCGCGACGTTTCGACTTCTCGGTTCATTTAAAAAAATGGGGGGGAATCCGAGGCGTCGTCATTAAGTCTAAACAGGCCTAAATGGGCCTTGAAACTCTCCCAAATCTCCAGCGAACCCTCGCGACGAACCCTTCCTGCGACACGACGACTAAAAGAAGAGACAAAAGCCTCTACTGCTCGTGTTTGAGAGAACAACGCAATGCAACTCATCGACCAACCGTTCCAACCTTCCGACAGGCTTCCTATTCCCTCAAACCTCCAAACCTTAGAATCCATCACGAGCTGGAAAGCACTCTGCTCACTAATGGACTAGACTACTCAGCACCAAGCTCGATCTCAAAAGCAACTAAGGACATGGAGGAATGGAAAAGGAGACAAGAGGAGGAACATACGATGACCAGATCACCCCCCATTAGCAACACCCGAGCCAAATGGAAAGCGCCCCCTCCCCAATGGATCAAATGTAATACAGATGGTGCCTGGAGAAAGGACCATCACCGCAGTGGGGTTGGCTGGATCGCTCGCAACAACAGCGGACAAATGCTTTGGGCAGGGGCAAAAAATCTCCAGAGAATGAATTCACCTATAGAGACAGAAGCAGAAGGTATAAAATGGGCAATGCAATCTTTGTGTAGCCTTGGATATAAGCAGGTGATCTTTGAAACCAATTCACAAATTCTTGCAAGAATGGTCGTTGGAAAGGAGAGTACATGGCGAAAGCTGAAGCCGATCTTGCAAGAAATACAACACATTCTCTCTGGAAATCCTGGTCTCAGAGTGACTTTCTACCCTAAAGAAGGTAATAAGGCAGCTGATAGAGTAGCGAAAGAAGCTTTTTCTTTAGAGAATCATGTTCGTAAGTTGTATTATATCTTGTCAATTTGGTTAAAATCTGTTTGTGAGGCTGATATACCTGTTGTAAACATGAACTCAGTTGGAGAATAAAAGTAATAGTTGAGTCTAAAAAAAAAAATAAAAAAAAGAAAAAACTCACCCACTACTCATAAATATACGGTGAAAATCTTTATTACCCGAATATTATTATTTATCTATTTAAAAATTCTCCTTTTTTCCAATTTTTGTAAAACTTGTAATTCACCTTCTGCTTCAACACACATGTGTCTCTCGAAATCTCTCCGCCCCCTAGATCCCATTCCTCTCTCAAGCAGCCTCTGTTAAGCCCTTTTGATTTCTCTCTCTCTCTCTCTGTTTAAGAATTTTCCTGCAAAGTTCTCAACTTTACATTTGCTTCCTCTGTTTTAGTACTTGCTTTACGCAGACAAGTTCATAGCTGTTGAGAATCTTCAATTCCCTACACGAATCATAAGTTCCTGAAACCGTCGTATTGATCACTTTTTTTGCAAAGTACGGATTAAAAATCACTTTTTTTTTTCCTTTCTGGGTTATACTCAATAGTTTCTAGGGTTCCTTTAATTTCAGACTTTTGTTAGGTTATTTCATGTGGGGCCACTTGTTTAGTTTCAAAGCAATTTCTTATTTAGATTGAGCAAATGGGTTGTGTTTGGTGTAAGCCTTCTGCTATAGAAGACAGCAAAGACAGCCCAAGAGACAAGTCTTCTTCTGAGAACAGAGTTGTTTCAAGACCCGTTACTTGTTCTTCCAGAAGAGAAGAGCCTCTTAGGAGGACAAAGGAACAGCCTGATGTTGTTAGTGTTAGACCGAATGTTTCGCGTGGGGAGAGCTTGAGTGGTAGAAGGGAGAAGAAGAAGACAGAGAATGTTGCTGCTTCCAACTTCCCAATGGGTATCACCATAGCTAAAGGAGTCGAAGGAGAGTATGTAGCTGCAGGCTGGCCTCCATGGTTGGCTTCTGTTGCCGGAGAAGCTATCAAAGGATGGGTCCCGCGCCGTGCTGACTCTTTCGAGAAGCTGGACAAAGTAACTCTTCTTTCTTATGTTGGCATGTTTCCCAAATATAGAAAGATCTCTCTAATGCCATTGGTTTATGCAGATTGGGCAGGGTACTTATAGTAATGTGTACAGAGCTAGAGACCTGGATCAGAAGAAGATTGTGGCTTTGAAGAAAGTTAGGTTTGATAATCTAGAGCCGGAAAGCGTGCGTTTTATGGCGAGAGAGATCCAGATACTGCGCCGCCTTGATCACCCCAACATCATTAAGCTAGAAGGCTTAGTTACATCAAGAATGTCTTGCAGCTTATACCTTGTTTTCGAGTACATGGAGCATGATCTATCTGGACTAGCCTCGCATCCCGCAGTTAAATTTTCTGAATCGCAGGTACCTTTTGATGTTTGTTTTCAACTCCTTCAGGACTGTGTGAGCGGATTCAGTTCTCTGAGTCTTACCTTTCCTTTGTTCTTGTGTGCAGGTTAAATGTTACTTGCAGCAACTGTTACGCGGACTAGACCATTGTCACAGCCGTGGTGTACTTCATAGGGACATTAAAGGCTCGAACCTTCTAATAGATAACAGTGGAGTTTTAAAGATTGCTGACTTTGGCTTAGCTAGCTTCTTTGATCCGAATCAGACTCAGCCTTTGACTAGCCGTGTGGTGACTCTTTGGTACCGTCCACCTGAGCTTTTGCTCGGAGCAACACGCTATGGAGCAGCGGTTGATTTGTGGAGCACAGGTTGTATTCTTGCTGAACTGTACGCAGGCAAGCCTATCATGCCTGGTAGAACCGAGGTAATATTTTACTGTCTTTAGTTTGAATCTCTGCTCTGAGTTCATTGAGACTAGTTTTGCTTATGGTGTTAACAGGTGGAACAGCTGCACAAGATTTTCAAGCTGTGCGGCTCGCCTTCAGAAAACTATTGGGTGAAATCTAGGTTGCCTCATGCGACGATCTTCAAGCCTACGCAGCCCTATAAACGCATAGTTGATGAAACATTCAAGGAGTTTCCTCAGCCAGCTTTAGCCCTTCTTGAAACTCTGCTTTCAGTAAATCCTGACGATCGTGGGACTGCCAACTCAGCTCTCCAAAGCGAGGTAATCACACTTCTCAGACAGTAAATACTCTCTGTTCTTAATGTTTTTGTAACCTCAAATTTATGATTCTTTTGTTTTCAGTTCTTTTCCGCTAGACCTCTGCCATGTGATCCTTCAAGCTTGCCTAAATATCCTCCCAGCAAAGAGCTCGACGCGAGGATGCGGGATGAAGAAATTAGAAGGTCTGACATCAATCTTTTATATGCAAACTATAATGCTAGATCACTAGTAGTGCACTTAAAAAAGAGCTTGAATCTGTCTTGCTCTCTGTGTGTGTAGACAAGCTGGAGGAAACAAGTGTGACCAAAGACACCAAGAAAGGAGAGGAGGAACCAAGGACTCTCGAGCCATCCCTGCCCCTGACGCCAATGCAGAGCTGGTTGCATCTATGCAGGTAAAATAATCCGATAAAACAGATTTAGACCAATTTAGATCGATTTAGACCAATTTAGAGGCGGTTTAAACTGATTTGAATCGCTTAAATTAGATTTTAAGAAAATTGTTTCGCCTAAACCGAATTTTAGAACATTGATAAAACTTCTCATCTCTTTTGATGTTAAAGCTTCTTTTGCTTACTCTCTCTCCCTTTACTTGCAGAAGAGGCAGAGCCAGGCTAATAATAGAAGCAGAAGCGAGAAGTTTAATCCACATCCTGAAGAAGTTGCTTCTGGTTTCCCGATCGATCCACCAAGAACATCATCTCAAGCATTTGAACCGAACAGAGAATCTCAGGGCAACATTATTGTTCCTCACAAGAGAGCTTCACATTCAGGTCCTCTTACGCGTAGATCTGCTTCCGCAAAGGGGGGTAGAAGGAACTACCAAGATCCCTCTCAGAAAGTTTCATCCATAGCTGCTGCTGATTACTCGGCAATGCCCGGTTTTGTTGCAACAAGAACAAGCGAATCGCAGCAAGAGACTTGCAGAGGAATGAGTCGGCTTCCAGGTTCATTCAAGGAAACCTCTGAAGAAGCAAACCAAGAAGAGAATGGTAGAAGAAACAAGCAAGACTCGGTTCTTGTAAGTGCTGCTTTCTATTTGTAGTAGCTACCAATAGTGAGAGACCAACTTGTCTTGTTTTGTGGTTGCAGTTGGGTTATGGATCAAAAGGGCACAAGATTCATTACTCAGGACCTTTGGTGGTTCCATCAGGAAACATGGATCAGGTGCTAAAAGACCATGATCGACATATCCAAGAAGCTGTGAGAAGAGCAAGAATCGATAAGGCTCGTGTTAGAAAACATCAAGCTGAAGAAGCATCGAGCCAACAAGTGTCAACCAATCATCCCTCATCTCTGTCTAGCCGTTGACCATCTCAGAGGCTAAAGTATATGATCAAAAAAAAGAAACTCATTTGCTTGAAACTTCTTAACACGCGGCGTATTTTTTTTGAAAAAAACACACGGCGTATTCTGAGTGAAAAATAATGTAATTTTTATTGATTCAAGATCATAGAATCAAGTCTTGTCACGTTTTGACTTCATGTAATATCATATTATCTTAGCGACGTGTAGAAACGGGCTAATTTATAAATTTAAATCTAGAAGAACAAAATCAATAAAAATTATCTATGCAATTAAAATAGAAGTCATGATTTCTGTTATGTTTGATTTTTTAATTTGGATTATTTTTAAAATTTTTTATTAAAACTAATAACACATATAATCTTTGAATTACTTTAATCATAATGTTTTTTGATATTTTTTATTTTAAAAAATATGTTTCAAAACATTTTATCAAAATCTTAATTTTCAAAAACTAAATGTAAATATTTACACTAATTTCTTAGTTGGTTTTGAAATATTATTATACATTAATATATTCACTTATTGCTTATAAAATGAAAAATAAAATTATATCATATTTTTATCTATTATATAATCATAATCAATCGTGTTAAATTTTTTTTATTATATTGAGCTAAATATGGTAAATTATAATAAATTTATATAAACTTTATTTTCATAATTATAAATACATACGTTCAAAAATATAATATGTTGTTAAGACGGATTAATATTAGCAAACTATATAATACATGTATAAAAATTAACATGTATTTCACTAAAGCTAATAATTTAAAATATTTGTAACTACTTTAATCATAATATCTTTTCATTTAAAAAAAATAATAAAGAAATATGGTCTCTTCTTGTTCACCTGACCGTTTCATTTTATTCGAGAGAAATACAGCGTCTATCTCGGTTGCTGACACACATCTTGTAGCTTCTTGCAAGCGTGCATCCTTGACTATAGTCAGGCTTTCTTTGTATTTGGGTTTTGGCCATGTGGATGGAAACCTTTAGAAGATTTGTTTCCAACTTATTAGGCAGGACTATCTATTTTAGAGTTGAACTTATCAACTTACGAGAGGGTTAAGTAACTGTATTTTTCATTCTTTATTCGGTAGTTTTTAGTTCAATTAATAAAAGTGAAAAATGTGTTTTTTTCCTTATTCCTTCGAGGTCAAGACGTTGGAACACGAGTTTACAATCTCGCAACGATGTACAAAGTTCAAGCAACTAGACATGGACATTTTACTCAGGACCTGTAAACCCAATCCGAAACAGATCCGAAAAATTTTGACCCGATCCGAAACCGACCCGATCTTTTTATCCTATTGGCTCTTATTGTGAAGGATCCGCAGATTTCGGACCCGACCGATCCGAATCCGAAACCCGAATGGGGTACCTGAAAACCCAAAACTTCTAATATATATTAGGTATATATGATTGTTTCAGTTTATTTTTGATATAATGAGTATTTTTTTAAGTTTCAAACTTTAGTTTTTGGGTATGTTTTGGGTTTCGGATAAAAAATTAGATTTTCAAAAATATAATTCGGATAGTCAGATAAAATTTTGGATATTTTTCATGTTCTTTGAATCAAATTATCATATTTTTTTAGTATTTAAATATTTTCAAGTATTTTCTATGTGTTTTAGATATTTTTTGGGGTTGGACCCGACATAATCTGTACCGAATCCGCAACGATCAAACCCGAACTTGATCCGAATACCCAAATGCCCACGCCTACAAGCAACCAGCTATTATAGTTGGGAGGGGCGAGCAGGACTCCTCCTTAATGATTCAAACGTCACAAGTTTTTTTGTCTTACAAATCCACAAACAATATACTATTGATTGATCATTTCAAGATTAATATTAGTAGTGAAAAATAAAATTAAACTAATTTAAAATGGAAACTAAATTAAAATTTGTTACATGTGTGTTCAGCTCAAGCGATGGCTTGCTGATGTATGAAGACATGACCGGTTTTGAATGTATGTTTATGAATATTAACTCTTAAAAATTTTAAAATACTAAGCTTGTTATAAAAGAGATGCTGTGTAACCTTATTATTACTCATGACCGACCAGAGGTCTATATTTATACAAGTATTAAATCGTCTTATTTAGACCGTCATAGGAGAAAAAGAAATCTTATTCCTAATATGAATAGGAAATAGTACTTATCCTAAATACATATAGAAAATGATAAACATCAAATATAGATAAATGTAAACTCTCATTTGCCTAAGTCATTAGCGAATGGGCCAGACGGTTTGGGCCTGATATGGGTCGATCACCACTTGGTTTATAACACTCCCCCTTGATCGACACATCCGGTTCAGGGCTTGTAACATGCTTAATGTTGCCTCATTAAAACCTTTCCAGGAAAACCTAGTGGGACAAAACGATAGATAAGGAAAAAGAGTACAACACATGAACTCCCCCTGACTTGTACCCCCGTGTATGTTCTTCAAGTTAGCGCATGGAAAATTTGATAGTTTAGCTTCATGGGTGCCAAGTCTTGAACTGGTCCTTTAATTGGCACGTCCCAAACTGATAGATAAATTTCATGGACGTGTGGTTGGTGTAGACATGGTGAAGAAGTCGGCTGACATATCATATGACTGAACTTGTAGTCCTTTGAGCTTCTTGAACGTTGATGTAGGAATAGCTCTTGCCGAATTGTAACTTGAGTTATCTTGTAACTCTCATATCTTCTGGAACTTCATTAAGACATGGTCAAGACGTGCATCCTTGCAGCTGACCACTCTATGTCCTGGTCGGACGGATGGCACTCGACCAGTACTCGATGGGCCTCTAATCTGCGATCAAACTTTACTCGCAAGTCCTCTCATGTCCCACGGATCCTCTAGTCACATGGCTTTGCCATACCGTGGACACTTTAATATATATTGAGTCATCAACCCAAACACATACGAATCACTTGGCTTCTCACGGACATGCCTTCGTCCATTCGGACATACATCACCCGTATGTGCTAATGGCTTATCCATTATAGCCGATCTTTCTTCATTGGTCGATCCATGTTGAGTTATAGACCTTGTCTATATTTGTCCATACCCCATGAGTGTCTAAGGTCATATCATTAATAATCATTGCTGCAATGAGTTTTATAATCTCATCAAACTATGGATCTGCAGTCAAATACACTCAAGGACCTTTATACATGGTTATCGATTTTTCTTGCCTTCAGCAATGCCATATCCATTTGACCTCGACCAGACATACTTCTGGTCACTCTCTTGGACCATTATGGTTTCCTTTTATCCACTGATATAAACATAATGGCTTGTGCTTACATTGCAGTTCCATACTATAATCTTATTACTTGAAAAACATCGCAGTCCACACTTTCTTTGATGGCATCTCATGACCTACTTGCAGTGCTGATTTATTATAAACACAGGGATTTATTTTATAAGAATATATGGACTGATTTGGATTGTTCTTTATTGAACTCCTTCACTAAGTTTTACTTAGTCTTATCATATTCAATGCAGCTGCTTTTGCTTTAGTCCATGAACAGCTTAGAAACAATGATGTTCTTTGAGAACTTCTTTTCTCATCTTTCTGGTACCTTTATTTTCTTTATCCAGTGATCAATATACTGCTTACTACATCATTATTTCTTTTGTTTCCAGACTTCATCAATTTCGAGTTTGTGTAGTAGCATCCACCACATAGGAGCATATTTCCTTATAATATGTTCCTTTGGTCTCTATGAGTATCCTTGTGTAACAAGTCATTCTTTGAATGCTGTAAGTAGTAATGTGACCGACCTCTTGACTACTTGGTCACGTTCCACATCTCACGATTTTCTTTCCCTCACAAGACCCATTTATCCACTGGTCTATATCATCAGATGGCGTTTCTATATATTTGGCCAATACGCCCATCTCTTCTTTAAACTCTTTAAACCTCACTTTTCTTTTAATCTGATCTTTATTCTTTATGAGTACTCTTACGTGGGTTCATGATCCTCGCTTTATATCTTTAAACTCAAGTGCTACTTTCTTTTATGAGCTCTCTTATATGTAAATACATCATTGGTGTTAACACTCTTATGTAGTTCCATAGTGTTCCAGACATGATCTAATAGATTTGAGATCTTATTATCCAGGACCTTTACTACCTTGCAGTTTGGCGTCCCAAACTACATGGTTTGGTGCCTTAGATGTTTAGCTGGCCAGCCTTATCTCTCTATCTGGACTGGTTTCCTTTGAACTCGGATTTGTATCATTCTATGCACCTTTCATTTCTTTCCGAGGTTTCTTATCTTTTGGAACTTATTGGTCTATCTTGTATAGACATTGTAGCAACTTGATTCTGTCTCTTACGACATCAAATTCGTGGTGCTAAGCTGGTATGACTTAGTCATTCTTTTCTTTTCGGGTCAATGTGTCTGGCATCTAGTTCTGCTAGCTTTTGTATCATTTGATCACATTCTTTGGACGTCTTAAATCATATTTTCTAGTCCGAGGATCTTGCCAAGACAATGATGGTAAATACCATTCTATTTCTCTTATTCTCTTTTACCAGCTTATTTCTTTCTCCCCCTGATGTTGGATAGTCGGATTCATCAGTCATGCGATCCGTGTACCTGGCCATAATTTGATCACCCATATTTGGCACAAGGTCTCTTAAAAAACGTGGGAGAAAGACATGTTCCTATCCAACATATATTCCCAATCTTTTTCTCATCCTCTTCTGAGGTTCCATCCTAGACGGCACATATGTATGTGGTGGTTTATTCAAAATCTCTTAGGATGGTATATGTCTGGTTTATGACCCGTATTCATTCTGAGATGGGATTATCTATGCTCACTTATATGGCCTGATGCATATTAACCTTACACATGTAAATCCTTGTGTCCCCAAGCATTAGGTAGTGGCCTTTGTAGTATAAAGAATTCGGCCAAGTCTTACTATGGTCATAGACCATGTCACACGGATTTGTAGTATGTTCATGGATCACAGTTTGTCCTCACTCCCCCTCATGGACATACTATAATCACGTGGTACTTGGGACAATAGAGCCTAATGAGTTTCCCTTGTGTACATGTTACACAACGTGAGATTTTATGGGATAACTCTTTGTGCCTTTTGCAATATGTGCATCAATTTTTAAAGACATGGATGGCTAATCCAGTCATGCCATAAAGTGTATAAAATTTCGTGGGTATACAGGTTACCATGGCTTTTGCCTTTATCATACTGATCATTGGCATAGTCTAGATCAGTAGAGTATGTAGATATAGTCTTGACCACTTTCTTATAAGGCCTTAGGCGATTTTCTTATAATCTGAAAGGAACTTTTGTTTCCTTTGCCCATTGGTTCAATGTGGAAACCATTCTTGCTCAAGTCTTTATAACTCAATGGGTCTTTTATTGGGTGGATAAATTTGTGCCCCTTTAGGCAATGTCATGGTCTATAATAGACTGACTATCCTTTTATTAAGTTTTCATTGTCATTTATCAATCAAGAAATCATCAAACAAATCAAACATGATAACTAAAAACAACTCTTATTATTGCTACAAAATTGTAAATGACAAGCAAATCAAAGCAAAACATAAAACATAAAATCAGAATATCGAAATGTCGTTTCTTTAGTCAATGTATAAGCCGGCCTCACAATCCATATATTTCCACACGGCTTCCTTGGATTCCTCCTTATCATTTTTAGCCTCATTGGCTTCAGGAGGTCTCATCTCACTGTTTCGTTGCTCAATGTATCTTTTCTGAAGTTTTTCAAATCTGCTAATGGTATCTATAACTTTCTGCTCTCTTTGCTCAGTTGCCAATAGGCATGACAATAGGTCATTATAGGTGGTGAAACCCTTAGCCTTATGTGATAACAACATATCCTTTGGATGGAATGTGGAATAGGTTTTATATAGTAAATCCTCATTTGTTACCACTTCACCACATAGTTCAAGACTATAGGCGATTTTCATCAGAGCAGAATTATATTCGTCCACGGATTCAAAATCCTGGAACCTGAGAATCTTCCATTCATTCATGGCTTTTCGCCATAATGCCATTGAGTATCTGGAATTTAGTTTTGTCCAAAGGTCACAAGGATCCTCAATATTTAAGTACTGATCTCTCAGATCCTCAGTGAGATGATAGCGCATAATTGTTATGGCTCTATGCTTTTCACTTTCAATTGCATTATTGCCATCAATGATACATTTCCCGAGTCCTCTAGACTTCAGGGCAACTGAAGTGTTCATTACCCATTCTAGATAATTATCTCCAGAGAGATTTAGGGCAGCATAATCTGAAGGCTCAAATTTCGACATCTGAAACATATTATTAATCAGTTCAAGATGCAACCGAGTCAATAAAATCAATGCATACGGTTTCACAAGTCTCTCGACCAAACAATTAACTACTCGGCCATGGTGCGAGAAAAACAAGTATGCGAGGTCTATATGATGTTTTAGGCCACACAACCTTATAAAATTGTGATGCAACAACCCTAGAGGTCGGATTTTATATCTGAATGCAATCAAAGCATCAATCATAACAACAATCATATTCAGGCCGATTTTTAATAAATGTGAGACCAAGTCAATAATTCTTATGTTTTACTTTTCTTAAAACATTTAGTATGATCAAGCAATCAGAATAATAATGCAAGTTTCATCAGATCATATTAGGGTTTCAAGGCCCATTTTTTCGGTTTGATTTTATCAATATCAAACTTTAGAAAAGAATTAAATCAGATCAATCAGTCAATTTTAGCAATTTTCTAGCAATCCAAACAGTAAAAGGAAATTTTTCCAGCAAGTAGAAAATGAAATTTCAAGAAAAAGGTAATTTTCTACTTTTAGCAAAAAGGAATTTCACAATTCTGGACAGATTATGGTTTTAATCAAAACTAGCAATTTTCCTAATCAGTTCATTCGATATTCAAACAATTAATCACAATATGGAAACTTGTTTATCAATTGATTTATGCAAAAAGGAAAATTAGGGTTTTCAGTAATTTAACAATTTTAAGACCAAATTCGATTCTAAACAGTTCTATTTACTCAAACAATCATCAAAGATAATTCAAGGTTTTAATCTAGCAACCTAAACCTCAGATACATCAAAATAATTCAATCAATCAAAACAGTCGGATCTATTTAGGATTTTGATATTTCAGATTTTCAAAACATCATAAAAGAAACGAATCATATAATTTAGATTTAGGGTTTCAATGCCCTTACTGATCAATCAATGTTCTAGCAACCCTAACAGCCATTGATCTATCAACTTAACAGGAAAACAATCTAACCAAAACTTAGTTCCATATGTTAGGGTTTCTATTATCCTAGATTAGGGTTCTTCAAATTTTAATGGTTCAGATTTTTATCAATCAACCAAATTCAGTGTAGGTTCTTTTAAGTTTCAAGTTTTACCTTTAGAAACTTATGGAGTGTAAATTTTGACCACCAAAGAGAGAAAGAGGCCGCGAGCTGATCGCTCTTCGAGTCGGGTCGCGGACGTGCTGCTTGCTTGGTCGGATCACGAACAGGGAAGAAGAAGAACGTCTGGTTTACTTGATCACGTCTAGAAAGAGCTAACTTCAAGAGAGAGAGAGCTCGGATTTGGGTTAGTAAAACGATTAGGGTTCGAAAGCAAATCGGCGACGCGTACTGTAGCAGAGTGTGACAGCGCGTCAGTGATCAGATCGATAAGCGGTTTGCAGCGTCTGATTCGTCTCGGCGAGAGCTTCAATTTGATATATTGCTCGTCGTTTGGGTCCTCACGGTTTGGGAGAACGATCTCTTTGAAGTTCCGCCGGAATTAGGGTTTTGTGATATTCGGCTGAGTTTAAGGAATTTCGTGGGAGCTTAGAGTTAGAGGCTATCGTGCTGATAACGTGTTATAAAAGAGATGATGTGCAGGCTTATTATTACTCATGACCAGAGGTCTATATTTATACAAGTATTAGACCGTCTTATTTAGACCATCAGAAGAGAAAATGAAATCATATTCCTAATACGAATAGAAAATAGTATTTATCCTAAATACATATAGAAAAATATAAACATCAAGTATAGATAAATGTAAACTCTCATTCACCTAAATCATTAACGAATGGATCGGATGGATAGCTGATGGGTCGGACGGTTTGGACCTGATATGGGTGGATCACCACTTGGTTTATAACAAAGCTAATGTTTTATTTTGCCATGTATTGAAAAGATAATTTCGTAATATATGATAGATACAAAAAAAATACACGTGCCGTGTTTGTGGTTTTGTTTTTTTTCTTCTACCAATGTAGACTTGTCTCAATCCATTCCATGGAAATGGAAACTCCCTCTGGTCATTAAATGCTCCCACCAATACATTCTCTTCCATTCACCAAATCAATAATACAAACAATATTGTTTTCTTGTTATTCAAATCGCAGTACCTTTATTTCTTTTTGTTAGGTCTTCAACCATTTTGTTAGGTCTTCAATCATGTTGTTATTTTTCTCATTCTCATTTTATATATCTTCTTTTGGATTTTTATATTCGTTATATGCTTATTTGTTTTTATTCAAGTATATGTACATCAGATGCCCTTTTACAAAAAGAAGAAGTATTATATGTACATCAGTACTTGTAACATGCTTAGATTCATGAAATAGGCTTACAGAAAGGATGAAAGAAGTCAAGACTACAAAAGTCAAATGTGCTTGTGTTCAATTTTTATTTTTTACCAAATACTTATTTTGACTGATCAATTTTTTAAAGGTAAATTACACCCAATAGACACAAAATAAAATAAAATTCACTAACTAACTAAAAACATCTATTCTCTCTTACTTTCTCTTCCTATTTCTCTCTACTCTCTCTCTCTCTAAAAATCTAATTTCACTTTTTTTGGCTACTTAGCAAATAAGCCATTTTTTAAACACACCACTGATATATTTTTTTTTTTCAAAAAGTATAAAAATAGTGGTATTGTGTAGGATAACAAAGAGTAATAGTTCATTTTGAAAAAATATTCACAAATTATAGGCAGTTTTTGCAATCCCCCACAAAAGTATTATCATTATTGACCCTATACTTTCACTTATTTACATAATGGAGCGAAAACAATTACAAAAAAAAAAGGTTTAGCCTTTACGTTGTGTAGTTTCCTAGGTCGTCGTTTCACCACGTTGCTTGCGTGGAAAGAGAAGGAAGAAGAGATTCCAAATCAATAAAAACCCTCACTATGAAGTAAAAACTCGTAGGCCCAAAAAACAACCGATCTGTGCTTTGCTTGGGGGATGTGTGGTTCCAGTTTCTCGGTGCCTCTTAAACCCCAAACTACTTCTTCTTCTTATCTTCTTCCTCCTCTCCTTTATTGCTTAGTGGTCGAGAACCTTCCTCTGTGTTTGTCTCTTTATGTCATCAAAGGTTGCATTTTTATATCTGGGTTTGGTCTTTTCTGTCTAAAGGGTCCTTTAAAAATCATTTCTTTCTTCCTAAATCTCTTTTGCTTAAGACATGAAGTATTGGTAGTATGGAGGGTTCTTCAGAATCTAACTCCAGAGGATTAAACACCTCTGGTGTTTCAGAGTTCTTACCAGCTGAGAGAGATCGTTCTAAGTCCTTCTTGTCTCACATTGGTTATGTTAGAAGCTTACTTGGTTCACACAAAGAAGATACCCTGAGAGCTGATGATATTGTGAGAGCTTTGAAATGCGAAGACGTTAGCCTGCGTCAGTGGTTAGACAACCCAGAACGATCGGTGGATGCGTTCGAGTGTTTTCATGTTTTCAGACAAATCGTTGAGATTGTGAATGCAGCTCACTCTCAAGGCGTTGTTGTTCACAATGTTAGGCCGTCTTGTTTCGTTATGTCTTCCTTCAACCGCGTTTCGTTTATCGAGTCCGCTTCTTGTTCGGATTCCGGGTCTGATGAGGAAAGGCCAAAGGAAACAATGAAGAAGTCTCAAGAGGTTGGTGGCTCGAGCAAAGAAGAAGAGTTTCAACCGTTTCCTATGAAAGAGATCTTGGCTATGGAGATGAGTTGGTATACAAGTCCTGAAGAAGATACTGGTTGTGCTAATGCTTATGCTTCTGATGTTTACCGTCTTGGTGTTCTTCTCTTTGAGGTTTGTGGAATAATATTTTTTTTTTTTGTTTTCTTGAGAGAACTTATTTGATGAATGTTGAGCCGTTTGTGCAGCTGTTTTGTCCTGTCTCTTCTAGAGAAGAGAAGTCAAGAACTATGTCTAGCTTAAGACATCGTGTTCTTCCGCCTCAGATACTGCTCAACTGGCCTAAAGAAGCTTCCTTCTGCTTGTGGTTACTTCACCCTGAGCCTAGCTATCGACCGTCCATGAGGTGATTGATTCTTTCTTTAATGAGAAATGTTCTTTCTTTATAGAGTCTTCTTGTCTCCTTGCAGTGAGTTGCTGAAAAGCGAGTTTATCAATGAACCTAGAGAGAGTTTGGAAGAGCGTGAAGCTGCGATAGAGCTAAGGGAGAGAATCGAGGAACAGGAGTTACTGCTCGAGTTCTTGTTTCTGATTCAACAAAGAAAGCAAGAAACGGCAGACAAGTTGAAGGATACGGTTTCGCTTCTTTCTTCAGACATTGATCAAGTCTTGAAAAGACAGCTGAGCTTGAAGCAAAAAGGAAACGATGTCTTTTCGTTCTTGGTCTCAAGGAAACGGATCAGACAAGGAGCTGAGGGAGTTGAAGCAGAGGAAAACGAGGACGATGCTCTAGACAGCACGCTTCTTGAAAGCTCTCGGTTGATGATAAACTTCAAGAAACTTGAATCTGTCTTCTTTGCAACAAGATACAGACAAATCAAAGCTTCTGCTTCTGCTTCTAATGACAAACCGTTGGCAAGATACTACTCAGCGTTGAGTAGTGATGGTAAAAGTTCAGTAAGCAACCTGACACAACCGGATTCTAGGCAAGGCGGGTGGATTGATCCATTCCTTGAGGGTTTATGCAAGTACTTGACTTTCAGTAAGCTGAGAGTGAAAGCAGATTTGAAGCAAGGGGACTTGTTGAACTCAGCTAACCTCGTTTGCGCAATTGGGTTTGACCGTGATGGGGAGCTTTTCGCCACGGCTGGTGTCAACAAGAAGATCAAGATATTTGAGTGCGAGTCGATCATAAACGATGGCAGGGACATTCACTACCCTGTGGTGGAACTAGCTAGCCGGTCTAAGCTAAGTGGTATATGTTGGAACAACTACATTAAGAGCCAAATTGCATCAAGTAACTTCGAAGGCGTGGTTCAGGTTAGTTATATTTTATTGAAGTTATGCTCTTTTCATAATATTTATGGCATCAGTACTATTTGTTAGGTGTGGGATGTTGCAAGAGGACAGTTGGTTACAGAGATGAAGGAGCATGAGAAGCGTGTATGGTCCATTGATATATCAACAGCAGATCCAACATTGTTAGCAAGTGGTAGCGATGATGGTTCTGTGAAGCTGTGGAGTATCAATCAGGCAAAACTCTAAAACTAAACCAACATGTACTTAAAAACCGGTTTCTTGGATGTTGCCAGAGTTTGGATTACTTCAAGGGTTGTATCATTGTTGACGGTTGAATTTGTGGTTTCAGGGGGTCAGTATTGGAACAATTAAGACAAAGGCAAATGTATGCTGTGTCCAGTTTCCGTCAGACTCGGGTCGGTCTTTAGCATTTGGTTCAGCAGATCACAGAGTTTACTACTATGATTTAAGGAACCCTAAGCTTCCTCTTTGCACAATGATTGGTCACACAAAGACTGTAAGTTATGTCAGGTTTGTAGATTCATCAACACTTGTGTCATCTTCGACGGATAACACTCTGAAGCTATGGGACTTATCGATGTCTGTTTCTGGTGTTAATGAAGCGCCTGTTCACTCATTCATGGGACACACTAATTTGAAGGTACAAATTCTATTGGAACTCTGCTTCATTTCAACCCCAGCTTTGTTAGATAATAAACACATCTCTGTTCTTGCATTGTGCTTTAGAACTTTGTCGGATTATCGGTCTCTGATGGCTATCTAGCAACAGGCTCGGAGACTAATGAGGTATGTCAACACTCACTTCAATGATAAACTTAAAAATATGATGAACCGGTGATCCCATTGTTGAGTATAAAAGTGACTTGGTTGTGCTTCACTGGACAGGTTTATGTGTACCACAAGGCATTTCCAATGCCGGTTTTGTCATACAAGTTCAAAACTGTAGACCCTGTGTCGGGGCTCGAAGTAGAGGATGCCTCTCAGTTCATATCTTCTGTCTGCTGGCGCGGACAATCTTCCACCTTAGTTGCTGCAAACTCCACTGGAAACATCAAGATTCTGGAGATGGTATGAACCAAATGTGATCCACGGAAAAATAATAGTTTTCAGAGGTTTCTTATTCTTGGTTTGATTGGTATAGGAAACAATTTTGGGAGAGCGAGTAGTAAAAGTGGAAACATGGTTGCTACTGTGTATTTGTGTATAGAAGCATCTTTCTATATGTATAGTATACTTATTATAAACCCTAATTAAACCAGTAAGTAACTTGACATACAAGGAATCCTTAAATCTCTTTAACCTGTGTGTCCTATTAACACTGACTCATTCCTGATTTAGCTTCTAGGAGCATGATTAACTCCAGTCTCTTATTTGAGGTTTTTAACTCATGATTTGATTTTTTTTTTACACTTTACTTTACGGCTAAGAGACGTATTTTATATATCTTATTTAAGAGACGGTTCTTAGCTTTTCTTAGTTAAAAGCTAAGAACCATCTCTTAGCCGAAGCTAAGAAACTCGACCGGAGTTAATCATGGCTTAATGGATGCAAATGACTTGACCATCTTGAAATTCATGACTCCAAACACAAGACATTTCAAAGTTTTATATGTTTTAATCTCTTTGTTGAGTCGTAGGAATAAAAAAACATTCTACTAATTGATTTTTTGTATACCTGGAATGAAAGGGGACCTTACCTCATGAATCTTCAGCGTGAACAAAGCTTGTAGATCTTCCTAAGCCACACAGAGTTTGTGATATGTATCTTATATATTAAAACAGAAGTCACAACTTTGATTCATGTGTGATTTTTTTAAAAAAAGACCTAATGGACATATTTCTAGAAAATCATGTTGCATTTAATCTCTAATCTTATCATTTAAATTTTAGGCCTACCAAATTTTTTTATTAGGCTATCAATAATTGGATTTAAACAATACATGATCCATTGGATTTATAGATAGTATAAATTAAATAGATTTAATTAAATGTTGTAATACTATACCTCCATATGTTAATTATTTAAATATTTGTCGATGTTAACTTTTAAAATTATAAAGATTTTTTTTAAATAACAAAAATCATATTATCTAACAATGATTAATCTTTACTACCTTAAACCAATGATTTTTTTTTAACTATATAGTTTATTTCAAAAATTAAACAAAAACTAAATGTTTAATTATTTACTTGATAATATAAATCTATGAAGCGAAAAGTTTAATTTTTTTAAAACTTTCTAAATCTGTGAAATGTTACAATATCTTTGAATATGACAATAAAACAATATTTTACTAATCTATGCGATTTTAATAATGAAATAATAATCCGAAAATATATATATAGAAGAAGATACAAATACATGTGAAAGTTTGAAACAATCTATTTAATGAAAAAATATACCGTAAACTTATTATGTTTTAAAAATTGATAGACACATATATATTATAATATATATCAATTTAGAATTGAAAACAAAATGTTTATATAAAAAAAAATGAAAACAAAAAACCGCCCGGTTGCGCGGATTGAGATCTAGTTAATGTTGAGAAACCTTCTGTCCCAGACGGTGTTTTTAAATCTATCCTTTATCTCTCACTTTCTAATACTACTTATTGCTAGCTCCAAGTTGAGAAACCTTCTAGGGGAATTAGAGGCTTCAATTCCTTCCTTTAGCGGGCCGAGTGTTTCTGAAACGAACGAGAAGCTATGGCTGTCACCAGCTTCGCACCTCCATGGCTCGTTCTGAGACAAGCGTTCCGATCAGTCGCAGCTTCTTCTTCTTCTTATCTTCACCCAACTCACAATCACACAGTCCTCCCTTCGTCGCCTCTCCCTCTCCGACACTCAGGTTCATTTCCCATAACTGATCTTTGTTCTGTTATGTTACTTTGTGTTCTGTCATAAAGTCTTGATTTTTAGATTCAACATCATCATTCTCATTATAGGAAGAACACCCTCAATTTGATTCTTCTTACTAATTGGAAATTTTGGAACTTTAATTGAGAGCAATGCTTATCATCAAACTAACTAACTAACTAACTGTATGAGCTTCAACCTTCTAGTTACTTAGATTCAATCAAAAGTTGTTATCTTGATGTAACCCACGAATAAAAATTGCAGCTTTGAGAAGATGCCACGTTGCAGAAGCAATGAAAGGAGATGTAGAGCTTCTCCTCAAAGGAGTTGGAGACCAAGCTGTTGCTAAGGAAGTCAAACACATCCTTGAAATGGTATTTATTCGCCCTTTTTTTTTTGTCTACCCCGTGAAGTCTCTCTCTCTCTCTGTTTCAGTCTCATTCTCTTGTGTGGGGTTGGTTGTAGGCAAGACGTGCGACATCAAGAAGAGAAGTTCTTCACACAGATTTTCTCACACCACCTGTTGTTAAGGAATCAGTTTCAGTCTTGGGAAAGCTTGCTGATGTTGCAGTTGTTGCTCAGGGAGGTTACCCTGAGGTAATTTTTCACCTTTTAAGTATATGTTTCCTCTGAGATTGTAAGCCTTAATGCTCTGGAATTGTGCTTTTGTCTTAGGCTGAGCGGTGTAGGATCTCGGTTGGACATCCGGATGTATTAACCAATGATCCAGATATAGTTGCAGCTTTGAGGTACAATAACTAGTTCATGAATTCTTGAGCTTTGTTCTTTGTCCGAGTGTCTGAGTATGTTTTTTTTTATATTCATTTTCTAGCATCACAGGGAATTTTGGGTTTCAAGCTTGTTCTCATGGCGACTTCCTTGGAGCCATTCTTGGCACTGGAATCACCAGGGACAAGCTTGGGGATATCTTGATTCAGGTTATATATAACATCTGAATGATTCTGTATAAACAAACATTCTTCAGCTCCATTAACATTGTTTCTTTTGGCTAATTTACTTTGATGGTAATGAAGGAAGAAAAAGGAGCTCAGGTCCTGATAGTTCCTGAACTAGTTGACTTTATTGTTACAGCTCTCGACAAGGTTAGATTTATATAGCCCATAAACCAAGATCTCGGATCAGCAGTACTCTGACCTTATGATAATTAATCTGTCATATATAGGTTGGGAATGTTTCTGTAACTTGTAGTAAGATACCTCTGCTTGCTCTTGAATATGAACCTCCTAGGTATGATTCTTAAGCTTGCCTTCCTTCTTTGCCTTGAAAACAGTTTCTGCTTTGGCTTGATTCTTTTGTTTTTATTAGGACTAATACCTTCAAAACCATTGAAGCCTCGTTGAGAATTGATGCAGTAGCTAGTGCTGGTTTCAAGATTTCGAGGTCAAAGCTAGTTGATCTGATTAGGTAAGCTAGCTTTCTTTTCTTTTTGATCTTCCATTGCATTCTCATGTTTGCTGAGAAAAAAAAAAAGAGATCATTTTTCTTTGTTGTTACCTCGCAGTAGTGGGGACGTTCGGGTTAACTGGGCAACGGTTACCAAGAACGGAACCACGGTAAAGACTGGTGATGTTGTCTCTGTTAGCGGGAAAGGGAGACTCAAGGTAAGAAGTGAGTTTAGTTAGTGTTTGGTTTCAAAAACGTTATTTTTTTTGAGTTAATTGGTTTTTTTATGCACAGATTGGAGAGATTAACGAGACGAAAAAAGGGAAATATGCAGTTGAAATCATCAGATATCTGTAGAATGAAGCTGTAACAAGTTATCAAAGGCTCTTTAGTTCTTCTTCTACTTCTCATAAATTGATATTTACTTTTCTATTTGTTTGTTGACATTTTGTAGAATCATAGTAAAGTTCAATGGAATAAATTAATATTCAGCTATCCTCCATACGAAATACCAATCAACTTTTAGTTGCATATAATTTATGATAAACGTACAAGAATAAATTTATGACTGAAAAGAGTCGAGAAATCAATTTATACAATAACTAATTATATTCTAGAGCAATATGCAATAAGATAAGCAATAATTGATACACCGTAGGATAAACCAACCAAAATGCAAGAAAATTCTAACACCGTATGTACATAACATCAAAATTCAAATGATCTTAGTTTAGACAGACAACAACTAAGTTTATTTTTCGTTAAAGATTACAGCTGAATCTTATCTACAATAAGCATGACACTCTCAAATGAATTTAGTTTACCAATCACATTATGCCGTTCCTTAGATGATCATATAAAACATCCGAGTCTTATTATTTTAGTATGTAATGGTAATTCAGTGTGATAATTTGCCGGACAACAAACAGAAAATTGGATGGTTTTGTACGTAAACTAGAGTCAATAATTTCCAAAAAAGAATATCTGACATCACATTTAGTCGACCTAAAGAGAAGAGAAGACCAGAGCACCTATTTCAAATGTTTACAACTACTAGACTTTACATACAGCTACTTTCTTGAATTTGACATCAATCATAGAAACTTAAGAAGCTTCATCGGCTCTGTACGACTAAGAGATCACAGGATAGGACACACGTATATAACAGAGAATTCTCGATCACTGTTATAGTAAAAACTCAATTCAACATTTAAATCTATAAATGTAACGTGTAATCATCAGCATATGATGAAGAATTCCATAAAATTGTGAAAATTAAGTGATGTCTACTTTTTGACAAGACTCAGAAACCAAGGCATAGACACAAATACCATAACATGGAAATTTTCAAGTCGACATATACAATTTAAAGAATCTAACATAGTAATCATCAGCGTAGAGATGTCATTTCACATGTTTAAAATGATCACCCAGGGTAAGGAGCATTAAAGAAAACATAACATTCAAGACGCAAAGAAACTACTACCACCATCTCTAGTCTTTCAAATATGTTGAATCTACAAGAAATACATCTATTTCATAAAATGAGAAACCTTATAGTAGAATGATGCAAGCACCAAACTAAAGAGAATACTATAAGTTTATCTACGACTCCAAGATCCATCTAGCTTACAAGATGAGAAACCTTATAGCTCATACAAGCACCAAACTAACGAGAATACTAACATTGTACATGTTTAGAACGGTCATTCAGGGTTAGGAGGAGTATTGACACAAAGACATAAACATTTGAAATTCAATGAAACGACCACCAGAATCTGCAGGAGTCTATCACCTACTTTGATCTACAAGAGACTATAAGATACATCCATTTCAACAAATTAGAAACCTTATAATACATGCAATAGAGATTACACAAAAACAGAAACATTCGAAATTCAATGAAATTAGCACCACAAATCTGCAGGAGGCTCTCACTTACTACAAGAGGCTCCAAGATACATCCATTTCACAAAATGAGATACCTTATAATGCATACAAGCACCAAACTATAAAGAGTTTTATTAACACTATTTAGAATGATCAGGGAAGCTTATGAGTATAACACACAAAACAGAAACATTCGAAATTTAAGAAAACTACCACCACAATATGCAAGAGTCTCTCACCTACTTTTGATCTACAAGAGCTCGAAGATACATTCATTTGACAAAATTTATAATACATGCAATAGAGATTACAAACACTGTAAACACAAAAAGTAATGCTCCAAAATCAAAATAGAAAATCTACATGTTCATCAATTAATTTTCTAGAATCTCACGGATGCTAGCTAGACCAATGATAGAAATGTTGACTAGTCAGCTTAATTGGAGCTTAGATATTCATTTCCAGTTTCTTTAGTTTTTGTATATATCACTTTAACTTTGTAAATTTTCATAAGTAAAAAATCCCAATTTACAAGAGCAAAGTCAAGAAAAGCATATACCTGAGCAAAGCCTTAGCCTCAATGAGGATATGAGCAGTTTCTGAAGCACAAACCTGAACAGATGAAACTAATCTTTACTTCATGTTTCTGTCTCCTTCTTGTGATTTTCATAATTTTAACAACTAAATTACAAACAAGTTTGAAATGCACATACCTGTCAAAGAAATCTGCTACACTTGAAATCTTCTATGAGTCTCTAACAATTTGAAGTAGCACATACATACCTGCAAAAATTCAGAATTAATCAGTCTCTGCTTCACTTAAATGCCTCATTCTTACCTTGTGAATTTTACGCTGTGAGTGGGAAAGTAATGAATGTGTTATACATTCATAGTCTTTTTCTTATCTAACAAGTCGAATCTTTGTCTAAAGACTTTCTATATTCCATTCATAGTCTTGGGTAACACTATTTGAGAACTTTTTTAAGTCTCGGATAGTAAAGCACAGAATCAGTTTTCAGTTCATTGTCTCTGTCTTAAGACTTGGTTTAAGTTCTTAGTCACTTTCCCCATCTAATAAGCCAAAAACCAACTCAATTTCGGTTCATCATAGTCTCTGTCTTAAGACTTGGTTTAGGCCGTTCAGTTGGTCGTTTTCCCCTTCCATCAAGCCAGAAACGAACTCAATTTTGGCTCATAGTCTCTGTCTTAAGACTTAGTTTAAGCCATCGGTCGTTTCCCCTTCCATCCTTCCATCAAGCCAAAAACGAACTCTACTTTGGCTCATAGTCTCTGTCTTAACACTTGGTGTAAGCCAGTGGTAGTTTTCCATTTGTCTAAATACTTTGCCAAGGCTTGTGGTGAAGTAAGGAGTCTGTTTTCGATTCATATAACCTGTCTTAAACTCTTTTTCAGCTTTTGGTCCTTCTCTGTCTAGCTGTTATTAAGCCTTATGAGTATTGTTTTGGTTCATAGTCTCTGTTTTAAGTCGTGTTTACCGTACAACAACTCGAACAACCATTGTCTTTGTGTAAGACTTTTCTAAGCCGCAGGTAGTTTTTTCCATCCAACAAGTAGTAGGTTTGTGTGCAATTAAACCTGTGGTCGTGTTTTTCCATCCACGGTTAGTTGTTTTTACATCCAGTTCATAGTCATCATTTTGAAGACCTTTCATAATCCGTGTACAAGCAAAGCAACTCAAAGTCTTAAAAGACTTTTCATAAGCTGTGTGTAGGAAGAAACTCAATTTTTGGTCTATACTCTCTGTCTTAAGACTTTGGTTTAAGCTGTTGGTAGTTTTTCCCAGCAATCTAGTCCAAACCAAGTCAATGTTTGTTTCATACTCTCTGTCTTAAGACTTGGATTAAGCCATTGTGTCTTAAACTCTTTTTCAGCCTTTGATCCTTGTTTGTTTTCATACTCTCTGTCTTAAGACTTGTGGTCTGTTTTTGATTCATATCAGCTTGTGGTGATGTCGTTTTCACATCCAACTCACAGTCTTCATCTTTATAAGCCCCTTAAGACGTTTCCAGAGCTGTTGGTCGTTCTTTCATCCAACAACTGCATGGGATTTGTCTATAAGATTTTGCAAGCCGAGGGTTCAATCACAATTTGTCTAAAAACTTTTCTTAAGGCGTTTGTTGTTTTACTAAGCCGTGGGTACTACTGGTAAAGCAGGGAACCCGTTTCAATTCATTAGTCTTTGCATTTAGACTTCATTAAGACTAACCCCTAGTCTTTGTCTGAAAACATTCTTTAAGCCGTGGGTAGTCGTCAAGCAATAATTCTGTTTGGCTAAAGACTTCCATAAAGCCGTGGGTAGTTGTAGTATTGACTTCCATAAAGACTCTTCTCATAGAGCTGTTGTTGGTCAGATTCAGTCTTTGTCTAAAGACTTTACATAAGCTGTGTGTAGCAAGAATGTCAAAGTCTTTGTCTAAAACTTTTCATAAGCCGTGGGTAGCAATATTTTCTAAAGACTCTCTTCTTCATAGCCCATTTTAAACTCATGGTCTTTGTTTAAAGACTTTATAAGCCGTGGGTAACTCACAGTCTATGTCTAAAGACTTTATGTTGGTCGTTTTATCCATCCCAACATTCATAGTCTTTTTGTGTCTAAAGACCTTTTTGCAAGCCACGGGACATTTGATCCAACCAACGTTTCATAGTCTTTGTCTAAAATTTGTATTGAAAGCCGTGGGTACAGTCTCTGTCTATAGACTTTTCTTAAGCCGTTTGTTGTTTTTGTAAGCCGTGGGTGTCATACTTTCCATCATTTACTTAGACATGCACTACCACCAAACAATAGAGTTGTTGGGGCCATGATTTCAATTTTTTTTCTCAGGGTCTAGGCTTCACGCAACGGGACAATGTCCCCAAATAAGAATCTGACACCATATGATCTTTTTGGGGTTTGATAGAACCAAAACAAAAGTAAGCAAGAATCGGCAGTAGAAGAGCTTATCTGTTTTACTGCTGCTACTTCTTTAGGTGTTTGCCTCCAAGATCCGATCTTATCTTCAATTGTTTCAGTGACTCTATCCAGTGTAATGGAATCTGTCAGCGATGGTTTCTCCACACAAACATACTACTGTAAACAAACAAAAAGAAACAAAAACAGAGAGGAAATATTACTTGTATGATGAAAACAGGTGAAAGAACAAAACTTGGAACTCTAAACAAATCTGTAGCCTCAACATTGATTCCCTATGTCTATTCGCATGAACATAATCCTTTACTCTCACAAATAAGCTATTAAGGAATCAACAATGGTGATCGCACCAAGAAAGAAACCAAATAGATTCGAACGTATGTGTATTAAGTATCTAGTACTATCTACCTCTATTCACTTTCTATAACCGATCTTTAAGTCCCCATATAGATAATATCCATAACTAAAACACCAAATTAAAGCACAATCACGCTTTACAATAGATCAAACTCTAGCGTACGACAGAGAAGTACCTCAACGGGGGTTTCACGAGTGAGTCCAGCGTTGATTCAACATTACTGCAACAAATAAATAACGAACGATTTAGGAAACTTGAAACCCTAAAGCAAAATCGCAAAGAGGATTACGAAACCCAACGGATCGCATCGGTTTCACGCGAACTCTAAACGAGATAACAACGGATCAAAAGCAAATTCAGGATCTACAGATTACATGAATCGACAAACAAGCTTACTGATCTAAGAATCTCACCAGTTCCTCGAAGAGAGAGAGAGAGAGAGAGAGAGAGAGACCTCCTCTGCTTTTTGTTAGCAATAATTTTCTAACGGATACATTTACGGTTTACTAACAAATTACGATTAAACACCAAAACCAAACCGGTTTAAGATCCGTTATTATACTTTAATTAGGACGGTTCTGCATTAACCACGATTTAACTTTTCCATAACATATTAGATGGACTTCAGGGAAAGCCCATTAAAGCCAATCAATTCAAATTTCAAAATCTGAAGTTCGATTTTCTCTTACGCTCTCCGAGTCGGTATCATCTCGCAACGTTTCATCTCTGCGAATCTTGAACACTCTTTCTCCCTCGTCAATGGCGAATTCAAACTCATACCTTACCACACCCACTAAAACCCCGTCTTCCCGTAGAAACAATCAGTCTCAATCGAAGATGCAATCTCACTCCCAGGATCCGGCCACTTCGGAGTCTAGGTCACGGTTCGAAGCCTACAACCGTCTCCAAGCAGCCGCCGTCGCTTTCGGTGAGAAACTTCCGATACCGGAGATCGTAGCCATCGGTGGTCAATCAGACGGAAAAAGCTCTCTTCTCGAAGCGCTCCTAGGGTTCCGATTCAACGTCCGCGAGGTCGAAATGGGGACGCGCCGTCCTCTGATTCTCCAGATGGTTCACGATGTATCAGCGTTAGAGCCACGGTGTAGATTCCAGGTAACCGTAACTATTATTTTTCGATTGAGATGAATGGTGTTGAGTTTTGGTTTTGTTTAGGATGAAGATTCGGAAGAGTATGGAAGTCCGATTGTTTCGGCTACAGCAGTAGCGGATGTGATTAGGTCTAGAACGGAGGCGCTTTTGAGGAAGACGAAGACGGCAGTTTCGCCAAAGCCGATTGTCATGAGAGCTGAGTATGCTCATTCTCCCAATCTCACTATCATCGATACTCCTGGGTTTGTTCTGAAGGTAACAGTAGCTCTCTCTCTGGAGGGTTGAGATTTTGATTTTCGGTTCGGTAGATTAATAACAAATTCGGTTTTGTGTGTGCAGGCAAAGAAAGGAGAGCCTGAGACCACACCTGATGAAATTCTATCGATGGTCAAGTCACTGGCTTCTCCTCCACATCGCATCCTCTTGTTCCTTCAGCAGAGTAGTGTGGAGTGGTGCTCTTCTTTGTGGCTTGATGCTGTTCGTGAGATTGATTCAAGCTTCCGGAGGACGATTGTTGTTGTCTCCAAGTTTGATAATCGCCTCAAGGTACTACTAGAGTGTTTGAAACACACAATCACTTAAGTTGATGTTTCTTTTTGCTAATTTGAGTATCCAACACTTTGCAGGAGTTTAATGATCGTGGTGAAGTTGATCGTTACCTCAGTGCTAGTGGGTACCTTGGGGAGAACACTCGTCCTTACTTTGTTGCGTTGCCTAAAGACAGGAGCACTGTCTCAAACGATGAGTTTCGTAGACAGATATCTCAGGTGGACATGGACGTTATACGGCATTTGCGTGAGGGTGTCAAGGGAGGATTTGATGAAGAAAAGTTCCGTTCTCATATTGGTTTTGGGTCGTTAAGAGATTTCTTAGAGTCTGAGCTTCAGAAGAGGTACAAGGACGCTGCTCCAGCAACACTAGCTTTGCTTGAACAGCGCTGCTCTGAGGTAACTGATGATATGCTGAGAATGGATATGAAGATCCAGGCTACTTCTGATGTTGCTCATCTCAGAAAAGCAGCAATGCTATATATGGCTTCTATTAGCAATCATGTGGTGAGTAAATTGTAAAAGTACAGTTTTTAAGTCTTTAGTAAATGAGTTGAGAAATGACATTGTTTTGCTTTGGTTTGTTAAGGGAGCTTTGATTGATGGAGCCGCAAATCCAGCACCTGAGCAATGGGGGAAAACAACCGAAGAAGAACGTGGCGAGAGTGGTATTGGAAGCTGGCCCGGCGTGTGTCTGGATATTAAGCCGCCTAATGCTGTTCTTAGACTCTATGGAGGAGCTGCTTTTGAAAGAGTCATTCATGAGTTCCGTTGTGCTGCCTACTCAATCGAGTGCCCTCCAGTGTCAAGAGAGAAGGTACACTTTATCTGTTTTACTCAGTAAACAACATTTTTATACTTCCCATATAAACTCAAAGTTAGCCTCAATTTTTCAGGTAGCAAACATTCTGCTAGCTCATGCTGGGCGGGGAGGTGGTAAAGGAGTAACAGAAGCTTCAGCAGAGATTGCTAGAACCGCAGCACGGTCGTGGCTCGCTCCTCTTCTGGACACAGCCTGTGACAGGCTTGCCTTTGTGTTAGGAAGTCTCTTTGAAATTGCTCTCGAAAGAAACCTGAACCAAAACTCAGAATGTAAGAATATGATCCTTGATCTCTTAAAATCTCATAGATCCCCTGCATCTCATGAAGTTTCTTTGATAGCAGATGAGAAGAAAGCTGAAAATATGGATGGATACGTTGGTTTTCATGCTGCTCTACGGAACTGTTACAGTCGCTTCGTGAAGAATCTTGCGAAACAGTGCAAGCAACTAGTAAGACACCATCTTGATTCGGTGACGAGCCCATACTCAATGGCCTGCTATGAGAGTGACTACCACCAAGGAGGAGCTTTTGGCTCTTATTACAAACCTAACCAAGCCTCTGGTATTGGTTCGTTTTGCTTCGAGCTTTCTGATACAGGGCGTGATGAGCCAAAGAAAGATCAAGAAAACATTCCTCCTGAGAAGAGTAAGGCCCAAGAGACAACACCAGGGAAAGGAGAGGAAACACATATAACAGTCCCTGAGACACCATCACCAGACCAGCCATGTGAGATAGGATATGATTTGGTAAAGAAAGAGATTGGCAATGGTCATCATCATGATGGTGGTGGAGCCAGAAAAAGAGTGGCGAGAATGGGAGGAAACAGGAACATACAGCCACTTAGGATTCAGAACGGAGGAGGTGGGCTTCTGTTTGGTACCACGGAAAATGGAATGAAATCAAGCTCTGCTTACACTGAGATATGTTCATCAGCTGCACAACATTTTGCTAGAATACGTGAAGTTCTTGTAGAAAGAAGCGTAACGTCGACTCTAAACTCAGGGTTTCTAACACCTTGGTAAGTTCTACTTGTTTCATGCTGAAGAAGACATCGTTTTCGTTTGATTTTATTTGACTTAAAATTGATTGTTTTGTGATTGCAGCCGAGACAGGCTAGTGGTTGCACTTGGTGTGGATTTGTTTGCAGTAAACGATGAGAAGTTCATGGATATGTTCGTTGCACCCGGAGCTATTGATATGCTGCAAAACGAACGTCAACAGCTTCAGAAACGTCAGAAGATTCTTCACTCTTGCTTGACTGAGTTCAAAACGGTGTCTCGTTCATTGTAGTGGAAATGAATGATCATTTGTTTCTAATGATGTTCCTTTTCTCTGTAAACACGTGATATTCTTCTTGAAATGACAAAACTGAGGTTTTTTTTTTTTTGTTTTGTTATAAACAAAAAAAAAACACAAGAATCAAATGCTTTGGTGTTGTTTTTTGTTTGTCAAAGTGCATTATTATGAAGTAAGAAATGAGAATGGGGAATAGAGCTTAGATATAAGCTGGATCGCATAAATAGAAACAACATGTCTCATCCCGAAGAAGCTGAACGCTAAAAGGCTAGATGAATTTCGGCCTCTATGTAATGTAGCCTATAAAGTTGTTTCTAAACTCTTAAGCAAGCATCTGAAAAATATCCTTCCTGGAATAATTACTAAGACGCAAGCTGCTTTTGTAGAAGATAGGCTGATATCTGACAACATTTTGATTGCACACGAGCTACTACACGCACTCATCTCCAACATTAAGTGCTCACGAGAACACATTGCGATCAAAACAGACCTGTCAAAGCCCTTTGACAGAGTGGAGTGGGCCTTTCTAGAAAAGGCGATCAGAACTCTAGGCTTCTCTGAAGACTGGTGCAAAGTCATCATGTCGTGTGTTACCTCAGTACAATATCAGGTATTGATCAATGGAGCCCCAAATGGAGACATCAAGCTGACAAGAGGGATCAGACAGGGTGACCCCCTTTTGCCATATCTCTGTCATTTGTACTGAAATGCTTGTTCAGAGACTACAACAAGCAGAAAGCAAAGGGGAACTTACAAGGCTCTCGGTAGCAAGAGGAGCACCATCAGTCTCTCACCTCTTATATGCAGACGATAGCATGTTCTACTGCAAACACTCGGATGAAGAGCTCAATCGAATCACCTAATTCTCCGGAGTACAGCCTTGCTTCAGGTCAAAGGATATATTACCAAAAATCAAGCATCTATTTTGGAAAAAACATCCCAGCAGAAAGAAGAGAAGCCATCAAACAGAAGCTTGGCATTGAACAAACAGGAGGTGATGGGATCTATCTAGGCCTGCCAGAATCATTTGGAGGGTCAAAAATCTCGATCATGAGCTTCCTGAAGGAAAAAATGGAGCTAAGGATGAATGGTTGGCAGAATAAGGTCCTCTCCACAGGAGGCAAGGAAGTGCTCCTTAAAGTAGTGACTCTAGCACTACCAACCTACACGATGTCATGCTTCCTCCCCCCCAAAGACGATATGCACGCAGATTGTCTCGCTGTTTTCAAACTTCTGGTGGAAGAATAATAAAGACTCACACGAGGCATGCACTGGAAAAGCTGGGGAGATCTTAGTCGACCAAAAGACAAAGGGGGTCTAGGCTTCAAAGACCTAGAAGACTTCAATATAACTCTCCTTGGGAAACAACTATGGAGGATAATCACCAATCCGAACTCACTCCTCGGTAGAATCTACAAGAGCAGATACTTCAGAACATCGAACCTGTTGAATGCTACTGTAGGTTCAAGGCCTTCATATGATCATTGCAGCTCAAAGACTGATCAGACAAGGAGCTCGAATGGTGATTGGAAATGGCAAGACCACAAAGGTTTGGGAAGACCGTTGGATAGGAAGCACACCAGCTTTAATGAGTACCGCAACAAAGATCATACCCTTGCAGTACATGCAGCTTGTGACACTGAATTTGTGTGTTAGTGATATAATGACTATACCAGGCAGAGAATGGAATAGAGACCTCGTGGAAGCAATCTTCCCAGCATACATTTTAGAGAAAATCTTGGCGATAAATCCACAAGGAAGCCTCGGTGAAGACTCATATGCTTGGGACTACACACAAACATGCCACTATACGGTGAAGTCCGGTTATTGGGTCCAACGGAATTACATCAGTAGAGATCAGACATCCAAAAAAGTTGATCAGCAAAGTCTCGATGAGCTCTATCGACAAATCTGGAAGATGAAAACGAGCCCAAAGGTTCGTCACTTTCTCTGGAAATGCATCAGCGAGACTCTTCCAGCTGCAGCCAACATGCATCGAAGACATATAGCCAAAATGGTAGCTGTGGAAGGTTTTCTATGGACTGTGAAACATATCTTGTTCACATGCCCTTATGCTCGCCTGATTTGGGCAGTCTCTCCGATACAAGCTCCTCCGAATGGTGTAATGTCAGATTCTCTATATGCCAATATATACAGAGTAACGAATCAAAAGCATCATACCCCTGATCTTAAGGCATATGATGATTTGGTTCCTTGGTTGCTTTGGAGAATTTGGAAAAACAGGAATGAGTATATATTCAAAGGAACTGACTACTCCGCACTAAGCACGGTTGCAAAAGCCACGGAGGACATGGAGGAATGGATTGGTAGAAAAGAGGAGGATCATATTGCGGTTAAAACACCCCACCACAGTAACCCACGAGTCAAATGGAAAGCACCCCCTCCCCAATGAATCAAGTGTAACTCTGATGGCGCCTGGCGACAAGAGCACCTAAGAAGCGGAGTGGGATGGTTAAGCAAAGACAGTAGAGGGCAAATGCTATGGGCGGGAGTCAAGGGTACTCAGAGAATGGGATCACCTATTGAAACCGAGGCAGAAGATATTAAATGGGCAATGCAATCGATGTGTAGCCTAGGATATAAGCCGGTGATATTTGAAACAGATTCACTGGTTCTTGCAAAAATGATCGCTGGACAGGAGGAGATATGACCAAAACTCAACCCGATCATGCAGGAAATCCACCACCACATCTCTGAAAACCCAAGTTTCAAAGTGTCGTATTACCCCTGCAATGGAAACAAGGCAGCGGATAGAGTAGCAAAGGAAGATTTTTCCATAGAGAATCATGTTTCTAGGTTGTATACTCTATTGTGCCATTATGGTTAAAATCTGTGTTTGAGACCGACATGCCTATTGTAACCATGAACTATGTTGGAGAATGAAAGTTGTAGTTGAGCCAAAAAAAAAAAAAAAAAAAAAGTAGAAACAATCTTTGAAGAATGAATTGACATTCCCATAAACGAAGAGACAAATCTTGTTCCTCGTCAGTTATTAGAAAGTAATATTATAATATATCGCTCGCCTTTTCTTTTACAATCAACAACGCGAATCGATTCAAAGAAACTTGGTACTACTAATCTACAAAACTTTGTTTTCACAAGCACGCGGACAAAGATGCTCTAGTATTGCTGAAGATTAGTACTGTTATGTCAACCTCTGATGGGATATTTTCGAGAACAAATATTTTTTTAAAAGGTTCTCTTACATGTTTATCAGAATGCAAAAAGATAGAATCAGCTGGAACAGTTGAGATTTTGTCGCATTGAAAACTCACAGTTTTACTCAATGCATAAAAAGCTAACAAAGTTAGACAAGTTAATGTGGTTGATGTCCTTAAAAAATGTTTAGATATAATTTACTTATAACTAAGAACAAATTTTATATTAGATTTATATGTCATATTAGATAATTTATAAAACATACTTTTAAAATAATAAATTATATATATATATATATATATATATTTATATATAAACAATATTTTATATCATATAAGTTAAAAATTAAAAAATTAAGATATAAAATAATTTATAGTTAAATATTAATCAAACAAAAACATTTGTATAAAGATATTTTCTAAAATATTTCTAAGGTGCGAGTGTTTTTCAAATATAAATAATTTGATGTTTGATTTAAACTTTTCGAAAACATAAATAATAATTTATTATGGTGATTTTTGAATTAATAAAACATAAAATAATAAATATTTGTAAAATATTATGCCCGTATATGCGGCAAAACACCTAGGACAGTTAAAAAAATTAATATTTAATCAATACAATGAATTAATAACAAAAAATTAGTTTCAAACTAAACTAATATAAAATAGGACAGTTCTCTTGATTAGACAATTTTTAAGTTTTTGTCACAAAAATAGATCATAAGTAGAAAAATGACCAAAATGTTTCATTTAATAGGTAAAAAGACCATAATACCCTAGATATATACATACAAATAAAAAATTAATAGTTTTAGATTATATGTTTTCAAATTCGAACTTTTTTATAAATTTTTTTTTTGAAATTTTTGTTTTTATTTTTGTTTCTGAAATTTTCTCTTTGTAATTCGAAAATACTTTTTGAAACTATTTTTCAAATTTTTTATTTTCAAATTTCAAATATTTATTTTTTATTTTATAAAATTTTAAACCTTAATCTCAAATCCTCCACCCCTTAACTCTAAACCCTAAGGTTTAGATTGGTTAACCCTAGGGGTATATGTATATATATTTACCTCTTTAATGAAACATTTTGGTCATTTTGATCTTTAGAGTCTATATTTGTGATAAAAACTTTTTTATTGTTATCCTAGGGTATTTCTCTATAAAATATGACATAATGAAAAAAAAATTTTATTTTTTTATATGATATATAATTTTTTATATTCTCCAATTTATTTATCTATTGGTTGAAATATGGTTAATTGTATAGTTAACGATGTTTTTATTTAAAAAAATTTTAAAATTAAATATTTATTAATTTCATGCACAAATCTGAAACGATATCTAAAATGAAAAAGATGAATATTATCCTTTTTTTGTGGAACAGATGAATATTATCTATCGGTTATATAGTGTCCTTACGAAGGAGATGTGACAAGTGGACAATCAGAGTCCATTTATACTGCATTAAATCATTTTCACTAAACCAAAAATGAATCAATTAGTTATACGACTTATACTCTTTTTCGTGTCATACAGGATGTCATTTTGACATTTTCGTATAAATTAAGAAAATGATTAAAATGTATTTATATTTTTATTAATAACACATATTTGACCAATAGTTTTTGAGATAAATAAAATTATTTATAAGATCAATACAGTTTACAATTAATATTAAACTGCAATTCTAACCTAATAAGTAATCATCTAACCGGACCAAAACAAACCGGAAACTCATGAGACAAGTTTACATGTTCAGTTCTGTAGAAACAACAAATGCAGCTTTTGCAAAACAAAACAAGAAAAACTAAGTTGCGTCTGGGAGAGAGTACAATGTGGATGTGAAACCTTTGTGTCTTGTCTCTTTCACTAACCAGTAATTAGTATTCCAGTTTCAGTCAGATATATAATTCAACACCAAGAAAACAAAAGTTCAACTGTAAAAAAGATGATGGCAAAGTTTATCAGTCAACCAATGAAAGAGTAAGTAAAACAACTTATCTATTTGCTACTACTTCTTTAGCTGTTCAACTCAAAGATTCAAAGTTACATTCATTTGTTTCAGTAACTCTATTCATAGTTATGAGGTAGTTAGTGGAATCTGTCAGCGATGAATCCTCCACAACACAACACAGTGACACACTGTAAAAAAAATCTAAACTGAGAGATATTGCTACTTTTAAGCAGGTAAAAAATAACCTTAGAACTCAAAACAAATTGATCCCAAAAAAAACTCAAAACAAATCTCTTTCTGGTTCTAAGATGTCTGTTTGCATCAACCCTTTAATTAAAGTACTCTTATTGTTCTATCTCCATCTTTCAATCCGTAATTCCCCACTTCTACAAAGAATCTTTATATTAGCAGTGGTGATAATAAATCCTAGCACAAAAAAAGAAGAAGAAGAGAATCGTATATAAGCATCTACTCTATTTATTGTCATGGTCCAGACACATCTAACATACATCATCATGCTTATGACATCAAGTAAACACGATCAAACGCAAAACCAACAAGAGATCAAATCCTAAGATTTGAGCCTAGCAAAAGAATACTCAAGGTTTGCTGCAGCAAGAAAAGGAATTCAAGAGTCACATCAAATTATTGATAAGACTTTTGTTTGGTTCCTAAAGAACAGAAGAAACTGGTTTATGAGTTAAGTCCATGTGTGTGTTCCAAATAAATAAAAAAAGAGTTAAGTCCATGTGTAAACTATGGACCGTATGTACTATTGCATACAGGGGCAGGCCAATAAAAACATCTTCTATAAGGCAACCAATGATTACTTCAAGATAAAATGATCTGATACAACCAAACAAATGAAAATGTCATACTTCTGTAAACCAAAGTCTATAACTAAAAAACAAACAAATGAAAACTGTCAAAAACATCTTAAGAGTTTCTATACCCAATCTATCTAATCTATTTTCTTTCTTTTCCACTATTTTTTTTGAGGTAGCTTATCAACGTAATCATGCACTTATTCCACCAGAGAAGCATACAAAAACCCAGTGGTCCATGACCGAACTTTACTTCACCTTTTAAACACTTCAAAATGCTTCAACCTCCTCAGCAATATCACCAAGTCTCATTCCTCAACATTTCTTAGCCTACAAGAGCTTCCAATAAGACTAGAGCTTTAAGTTTCTCTCCTGAAATGGAGGGCAAAAAAGCACAAGGACTAGGGTATCTGAAGAAGAAGGCTAGTATGTCAAGTTACCAGGTGGATGAAGAATTAGAGAATGATACGGAGGAAGAAGAAGAAGTTGAGAGAGAGGAAGAGAAGAGGAGAGGAGTGATGGATAGGTCTAAAGGATCTAGCAGCAACCGTGTCTCATCGCGGCTTTGTCAAGTAGATAGATGCACAACTGATTTGAAAGAGGATAAACAGTATCACCGGAGACACAAAGTGTGTGAAGTTCATGCAAAGGCATCTTCTGTCTATCTCGCAGGCGTTATACAACGCTTTTGTCAACAATGCAGCAGGTACCATACAAACTTTTGCCGAGTGTTATAAGACACACACTTGCTGTAACTTTGAATGGTTTGAAACAGGTTTCACGAGCTCCCAGAGTTTGATGAAGCTAAAAGAAGCTGTCGGAGACGCTTAGCTGGACACAACGAGAGGCGGAGGAAGAGCTCTGGTGAGAGTTCTGGAGAAGGGTCTGGTGGTCGAAGAGGAGTAACTGGTCAGGTGATGCAAAATCAAGAAAGATCAAAGGTAGAGATGACACTTCCTATGTCCAACTCATCATTCAAGCGACCACAGATTAGATAGATAGAGAAGCTGTTTGCTCTCTCTCTTCTGTCATCTAAAATATCTCTAAGAATCTGAAATTGTGGTACCTATTACAATGTTAAAAATCAGCTGAGTCATGGTATTGACTCCTGGTATGGTATAGAGAAATAAGTAATAACTACCAGTACTCCTTCTATGTATTTAATGGATATGCCATGTATGTTTTGAAGATGATTTGTCATGCTAATTGGTAAAAGGTTTTCAATACAGATTCGAGTAAGGAGTGTGAGTTATCCAAAAGCACAAGAGACTAACCGACGATCACTAAAGTTTCAGAGCCAAGAATAAGATGTCCTCTTAGAAATAGTAGTGCCGTAGATTTTGCCTAGACTCATTCTATATATGGATCTTGATTTTAATAACCAAAGACTATTATCAGTTGAGTGGCGTGGAACATCCCCTGATTTTCAATCAATAAATAAACTATTCAAAATCTTTAGTAGTAAAGTGGAGACAGACAGGAAAAGAAAAATTAAGCATGAAATGTAATCAAAGGATAAAGCTTGGAGCACAAGTGATCGAATTTTATTAGGATAAGTACAAGTATTATACGATAGATTTGTGTATATCTTTGATTCATGTATATCTCCTATATAGTCGGAGACTTAGACTTGTATAAATAGGATTGCCTATCGGCTGATGAATAACAACATAAACGTTTACGAGATCTTAATATGGTATCAGAGCCAAATCAATAAAGATCCAAGTTTATTTCTCGTTTAATTTTACGATTTAATGACTGGACCGGAGTCGAGTTTGTCCTCGTCTGTAGCAGACATGTCGCTTGTTAATCAAGATACGCTGAGGTCTCCGTACTATCTACATCCTTCAGATGATACAGGTCACGTGCAGACTCCTATTCTATTGAATGGAGTTAATTACGAAAGATGGTCGAAGTTGATGCTCAATTTTCTTCGTACCAAACGAAAACACGGTTTTGTTGACGGAACGTTGAAGCGTCCGGTGGGAAAACCAGAAGAAGAAGAAAAATGGGACATGGTTAACGCTATGATCATTGGCTGGATTTACAGCAGTGTTGAACCGAAGTTGCGCCCATCCATATCATTGGTCCATAGTGCAAAGGCGATGTGGGGAAGTCTACAAAGAAGATTCTCGGTCAGTGATGATACAAGAATCCATCAACTGCACGCAGACATTGCTGCGTGTAAGCATAACGGTGAAACTGTCGAGGTGTATTTCGGCAAATTGAAAGTTATGTGGGATGATCTCGCTGACTTTGAAAAGGGATTTACTTGCTGTTGTGGAAGCGCTGATTGTGCTTCAATGATTACATACGAGAAGATGCAGGAGAAGATCCGTTTGCATCAATTTCTCATGGGTCTAGATAATTCTAGATTTGGGACGTCAAGGTCAAACTTGCTCAGCCGGCAAACAGAGTTGAACCTTGATTATGTGTACTCTCAGATCATTCAAGAAGAGAGGCATCTTAATATGATGCGTGGAACAGACGATCGAACACCGGTTGTGGGGTTTTCAGCAACACCTTCAGTATCTCCTCAACAGGCTACACCGCAGGCTAGTGTGCAAGCAGCTGCATCTCGATTTGGGAAACCACCAACTGTGCGCTCGCACTGTGGAAAACAGGGTCATGAAGCGAGTACTTGTTTTCAGGTGATAGGATTTCCTGATTGGTGGGAAAATAATAAGTCAACTGGAGGACGTGGTGGAGATAGAGTTTCAAGAGGCAGAGGTGGTGATAGACAAGGAAGAGGTCGTGGTGGTCGTGGATCAGGGTTCTGAGCTTACAACACTCAACTTGGAGAATCCTCATTATCAACTACGGCTGCCTCAGTGGGCATACCAAATTTCACTCAGGAGCAGTGGGAAAGTATAGCTCAGTTTGTCAACACTCAACAACCTAATCAGTCAGAGAAACAATCGGGTAAGAAAGAGCAATTATTTCTCTATGGTAGAGACCGACGATACGACATTATTATTGACTCTGGAGCATCCTATCACATGACCGGCGATGTGCGTTTACTTACGGATATACATACGATTGCGCCTTGTCCAATTGGGATGCCAAACGGACAGATTGCGTGGGCAACAAGGGTTGGAAGTTTGAATCTTGGAGGACGTCTCACACTGAGACATGTCTTCTTTGCTTCTTGTTTATCCATCACACTCATTTCTGTATCACAATTGCTTCGTGATGTTGCAAGTTTTGTCTTATTTACAAAGAAGTTTTGTGTGATACAGGACCTTGTTTCGAAGACTTTGATTGGAGCGGGTAAAGAGCGTGATGGGGTTTATCACTACGAAGGTGCAATCGCGGTTCAAGCTGGACGTGTGAACAGGCTTCCGAGTAGAGACTTGTGGCATCATCGTATGGGACACCCCTCATCTAAAATGCTTTCGGTGTTAGCTTCAGTAGCTGGTTTTTCTAGTAGTTTGGGTGTTTTAGAGCAATCTTGTGATATTTGTCTACGAGCAAAACAAACTCGAGACGTGTTTTCTCTCAGTATTAATAAAGCAGATTCTTCCTTTGAACTCATTCATGCTGATTTGTGGGGACCCTATTGGGAATACTCTACTTGTGGTGCACGTTATTTCCTCACTGTAGTTGATGATTTTTCAAGGGCTGTGTGGACGATTTTGCTGCTAGAAAAGAGCGAGGCACCTACAGCTCTGAAAACGTTTTGTACTTTTTTCCAGAGACAATTTGGGACACATGTTAAGAGCGTTAGAAGTGATAATGGGACTGAATTCATGAGTTTGCGAAAGTACTTTGCTGAAGAAGGCATCTACCATCAGACATCTTGTGTCGAAACTCCTGAGCAGAATGGGAGAGTAGAGAGAAAACATAGACACATACTGAATGTCGCAAGAGCTCTGTTATTCCAAGGTAACTTGCCTAAGAAGTTTTGGGGAGAGAGTGTGTTGACTGCTTCATACTTAATCAATAGAACACCAACAAGCTTGCTGCAGAATAAGACTCCATACGAGATGTTGTATGGCACTCCACCTACCTATGACAATCTTCGTGTGTTTGGAACATTGTGTTTTGCCAGACGGATCTCCAGAGGCAAAGACAAATTTGATCCTCGAAGCATCAGGTGTGTGTTTCTAGGATACCCAATGGGAAAGAAAGGATGGACAGTCTATGACTTGGAGACTGAAACGTTGTTTGTCTCTCGTGATGTTGTGTTTCACGAAGACATGTTTCCTTATAAAGAGCATGTTACCAGAAAAGATGTGCCTCAAGCGGTACCAACCATTCCACAACCGTTGCTGTTTGAGCCCAAAACCCCTGAGACCCATGTTGCTTCTGCTCCGACCGTATTAGAATCAGAGAACATGACTACCGAGGAAGGAGGAGATGTTTCTGAGACAGGGGAAGTGTCCTCTGTACCGTCTTCAGAAGGTTCTGATCAACCTTCAGCGAATGAGACTATGGGTAGAGGTCGACGCGAGAAGAAACCCTCTGTTTTGCTGAATCAGTATGTTGTTTATTCGGCTCATGCAAGTAATAAACCCTCTCTCGACTCTGCTCCGCCTTCAAAGTCTTCTGGTACATCATTTTATCCTTTAAGAAAGTATATGTCGTGCCATCGCTTGTCTCTCTCGATGCAGAGTTTCTTGGCCACAGTGATTGATCAGGTCGAACCCACATCATATAAGGAAGCAGTTAAACATGAAGTTTGGAGAAATGCGATGAAACATGAGATTGTGGGATTGGAAGACAAAGATACGTGGGATGTCGTCGATCTGCCACCAGATAAAGAAGCAATAGGTTGCAAGTGGGTATACAAGATCAAATTTAACTCGGATGGAACCATTGAGCGACACAAGGGGAGAGTGGTTGCGTATGGAAATTATGAGATTTGTAGATTTCTCTTCTCTGGTTGTATGTGTGTGTGTATAAACTCCAATGGAGAAAGATGAGAACTTGCTCAAGATGATTTAGAAAGAGAGATTGATTAGAGTGTTTATGAGAGAATAAGAGACTTAGGAACATAGATTAAGAGACTGAGAGATTAGGAGAATAAGAGATTAGAGATTAGGGTTTTAGATTCAAGAACAAGTTTATCATTCATGAAGTGGAGAGGGGAAATCCCCCTTACTCCCTTGGGAGATACAAAAACGCCCCTTTAGGGTCTTTAAATACAATGCAGGTTACAAATCATAAACCTACATCTAATGGTTGAACTTGCTTTAGAATATGGACGCCTAGGATTGAGTCTTGGGCTGTTCAATGTAATCTGAGTGATGTCTCCTTATTGGCTGAAGATACAGCTCGGACAGGCTGGCTTGAATGGATGGGATCGCTTCAGTTTGAATCAAGGGACAGGATGGATTCTTGTGTGGATAAGGCTGTAAAGTGAAAGTGCCTTTCCCTTTCCAGCCTGTCTTGGACCACACAGATCCTATGGCATATTCCCTTGTCATCTGAACTCCCCAATGGTCTTATTACTCCAAGTAAGCCACGCCCTAAGCTTGCACTTCTCTTGATTGCCCTAGATAAGCTTAGTACGACCATTCCTGCTTTGTACGGTCGATGGTACGGACCGCCTGTCCGTACCTCGCTCTAACTCTGCACATATCGTCCAAGCTTCTCTAAATGATGTATAAGTCCCTCCTGGACTTAAACCCTATCTTTGCACAGGCTTCATGATACTTCTAGACTTCTCTAAACCTTCATGAAGCCTTGATAGACAATCTCTTAAGATCATGTCCCTATCTTTGCACCAGACCCAAACTACTCCACATTTCACATTTGGCTCCATTTCTTTCTTCAAGTCAACAGAAATAACCAAGAAGAAGGGATTGACTACAGTGAAACATTTGCACCTGTAGTAAAGATGACAACCATGAGAATTGTTCTTGAGGTGGCTGCAGCTAAAGGTTGGGAGTTGTACCAAATGGATGTTCATAATGCATTCCTTCATGGCGATTTAGAGGAGGAAGTTTATATGAGATTACCTCTTGGTTATTCCACTCCAGATGATAAGAGAGTATGTAGGCTGAAGAAGTCCATCTATGGCTTGCGACAGTCACCAAGATGTTGGTTTTCAAAACTGTCTAAAGCTCTTCTTGAGTTCGGGTTTAAGCAGAACTACAAAGATTATTCCCTTTTTACTCTAACCCGTGCTGGTAGCTCTATGTTCGTGCTGGTTTATGTGGACGACTTGATAGTTGGTGGCAACAACGCGAACCTTATCACTTCTTTCAAGTCATATTTGAGCAGGTGTTTCCACATGAAAGATTTAGGAGTATTACGATATTTCTTAGGGATTGAGGTATCGCGTGGCAAAGAAGGAATATACTTGTCGCAGCGAAAGTACGCGCTGGATATTATCAATGAGTGTGGGCTTCTAGGTGCCAAACCTGCGCCAACCCCAATGGAGCAAAATCATAACTTGGCGCGCAGTGACGGAGCATTTTATACGGAGCCAGCCAAGTATAGGAGACTGGTTGGTCGTTTGGTTTACTTGGCTATTACCAAACCGGAGATAAGTTACGCAGTTCACATTCTGGCTCAGTTCCTTCAGAAGCCTCGACAACATCATTGGGATGCTGCGATTCGCCTTGTTCGATATTTGAAAGGAGTACCTGGTCGAGGAATTCTTCTGAGTGCAAATAATGATCTTCATATCTCTGCGTTTTGTGACTCAGACTGGGCGGCATGCCCTTTGACAAGGCGGTCCTTAACTGGTTTTATCGTTATGTTGGGTGAAGAAGCAACATACTGTCTCACGGTCCTCCGCAGAAGCGGAATATAGAGCAATGGCAATGACTCTCAGTGAGTTGAAATGGACTAAGGAGTTGTTATAGGCATTTGACGTTTATCAGAGAACTCCGATGTCTTTGTTTTGTGATAGTAAAGTGGCTCTTCACATAGCTGCGAACCCGGTATTTCACGAGCGTACGAAGCATATTGAAGCAGACTGTCATTTTGTTCGCGACGCAGTTCAAGATAAATCGATTGTTACTCAACATGTCAAGACCACAGATCAGTTAGCTGACATATTGACGAAAGCCCTCTCTATAAGCCAGTTCGGTTACTTACTTGGCAAGATGTGCATTCGAGACTTACATGCGCCATCTTGAGGGGGAGTATTAGGATAAGTACAAGTATTATACGATAGATTTGTGTATATCTTTGATTCATGTATATCTCCTATATAGTCGGAGACTTAGACTTGTATAAATAGGATTGCCTATCTGCTGATGAATAACAACATAAACGTTTACGAGATCTTAATAAATTTCGTTTAATTTAGAAACAAAAGTTTACTCTTGAATAGTTCTGCGATCTCCACCAAAGCTAATACTATTAACGCTCACTCGCTCAGTCATGTCAACCCTAACTAAGATCTTATAAGAAGAAGAGATTATCAAGAACGAATAAGAACAAGAAAAACGCTCATGAATTCAAATAGCAACGACTCAATGGAGAACGGACGATTAAACCTTGACGAATTCTTTCCAGCTGCAGGGAGGTTTCTCTATGTTACGGACACAAGAGCAAAAGTCTTGCATCTTAACACTTGTTCTTCTCTAGACATATCCCCTATATATTAATTGAGAACCATTTAAAAGATTAAAACTTTAATTTTGTATTAATTAAAAAAACCTCAATCATAGGTGGCACTTCTAAATGTCTTCTAAATTCTATTTCAAAGAATTCTAGAGCGTCTAATATAAAATATAGTTTAAAATATTCTAACAACATTATATAACCTAAAATATAAGAAATGTGTATTCTTTCCTTAAATAAAAGCTACTGAATTACTTAATATGATTAATATATATATGACAATTAATGACTATGAATTATAAAGATTTGATAATAATTTTTGCATTCTTTTTCATTTTTGTTTAATTTTATATTATTAAAAAGATTAAACAATCACATTAACCATATAATAAAAAATTAGATTTTTTTTCTTATATGTTATATTTTGATTTTTTTTAAATGACTTTGAAATTACATAAATGAGAAAACTTTATATGTTATATTTAAAAAAAAATTAAACGACTTTAAATTACAAAAATAAGGAAATCTTATATATTATTTTTCTTATATGTTATATTTTGAATTTTTTAAAACGACTTTAAATTACAAAAATGTAAGTTTTTCGTAACCAAACAACTAAAAACATTAACATAACATGTATCAATTCGATGGTTGATCTCAAACTTTTCAAAACCAAATGGAAGATAAAGGTCAAAATAATTCAACTGTGGAAACAATACTGTTCAAATTTTTCAAAAATGTGTTCGGTGGAAAATAATGAAGTTTTTGTGTCATAATTTGTTTAATGTCCAATCTGATCAACCCATAGTTTAGTTCCACCATTTTTAATAAAAAAATGATCTGGTCCATCTAGGGGTGTTAAATCCGGATATCGGTTCGGTTTCGGTTCGATTTTTTTGGATTTTTGATATTTTGGTTTATGAAAAATAGCTACCATATTAAAACCATATTTACTTTGGTTTGTTTTGGTTTATATACCGTCGGTTTTCGGTTTATTCGGTTTTATATCAAAATACCAAAATACCATAAATTTGTTTTTAAAAAAAAAGTATTTTATTGATTTTATTTATATTATTAGATATTAGTTTTTATATAACATGAAGATATTTCGGTTTTTACTATTTAAAATATTTAGCAAACATATTAAGTTAATAATTATAATAGTTTTTACATAATAGAAATTAGTAATCCATAATATTATAAATAACTAAATCTAAACACTCATATTTGTTAACAAAAAGGTAAACGTTATGTTTTATTTAATTTGATAAAAATAAAGCATAACTTTTTACTTAAAACAAAATATTAAGTTACTAAAAACAACGTTTCAATATAAAAATAAAATTAATAAAATAAATTATGTGTATATTCTTAATTATATTATAAAATTTACATATAATTATACTACTATATTTTAAATGATCGGTTTATTCGGTTTATTCGGTTTGATCGGTTTATATACCAAACTATATCCATATACCGCGGTTTTCAAAACTGACATCCATTCGGTATATTTGGTATTTACCAAGTCCAAACCACTTTCTCTAATTTGGTTCGGTTCGGTTTTAATTGGTTCGATTTTGCCGGATTGAACACCCCTAAGTCCGTCCACCAGAAATAAATTATATAATAACAACAAAAAATATTGTATATGTATAAATAAAATAAATAAATATATAAAACAATTATCGATAATATATACAAATAAATTCACCATGCGCAACACGCAGGTCTTATCCTAGTTAATTGTAACTGGTAAACTAATATGAAATTAATGGAATAAAAATAAATGGAATGAACAAATTTGTTATGGAATAATTTTTTTTTGTATTTTATTAAATTTTATTTGGCATCGGTGGAATGACAATTCCATTCCATTAATAGTATGGTAAAAACAAATATGTAGAATTAATGGAATCAACCTTCTACATCGTTCCTTTCTAAAAAATTGTAATTCAGTTGCATTCTAAGAGACCAAAACTTAACACACAGCTGTCATCTATGTATTTTACGTTGATAAAAATTTAGTTAGAATCTTAAAGAAAACCTGAACAGTATCATCTCTCAACCTATAAATATTATTTGTTTGTTTGCTAGATTCATTATCATCTTATCAACGTCATGATAATATTATCATCATCAAAATATCAACTTCAAATCATTATTGTGATAAATTATCAATATTAACTAATAATTGTTTTCTTATCATTTTTCACATAACATCATTATTTCAATATCATTCATCATGATACTACTTTTTTGGAATTTTTCAAAACAAAATTATATTCCTCAGCAAAATATTATCAAATATATTTTTAATCATTAAAATTATATCCAATTTTTAAAAAATAAAAATCAATTAAAATAATGGAGTATGGGTCTAAATAGACAAATTATACTATTTTGATTCTCATATATGTATATTTATATACAAATTTAGATAAATTTAGGAAATAAATAATATTAACAAACTTTATATCTTAACATATACTATATAAATGTTATATATAGATCATCGGGTCTATTTGTTTGACCATAAGTCTGGGTCAGATATAAAAACACTGATTGAAATTCAAACATTTCAAACATCATAATATAAGAACTTTTAAAAAATAAATAAAAGTTATAGATTCATGTATATTTTATCAAAATGATCAACATAAAATGTTAGCGCTTTAAAAACGCAGATGAAAATCTAGTATAATTTTAAATTAGTTATATATATATCCATATGCTCTACAAGTTAATTGTATATTTAAATATATTTTAAAGTTTCTAATTTTGTTGAGTCTATTGATAAAACCAACTAATTCTTCAATAATAGTCGCTTTAATCATTTTGTACTGCTCAACCCGATGATCACCATACTAATTCTTCAATAAAAGTCGCTTTAATGGAATGGAATAGAATTAATGGAATCAACCAACTAATTCTTCAATACGCGCTACTGTTTATTTTCTCTCTAATTTCCAAAACGCGTTCGTAAGGGGCGGAGGTTACGCGAATCTCCGGCGTCTCCGTCGGTGCTCACCGTGACCTCTCCCCCACCGGAATTTGCTCTACGAGACGGATTAAGCAAGATCCGGTCTACTAGGAGGTGCCCCTCTCTCTCTCGGTGACTCGGGTGGGCTCTATGTAGCGGAAGCCCCTAAGAACTCCGCCGCTCTGGTGACTCGTCGGTTAAAGGTTGGCGTACGCTGTTTGACACTACAAGAAAACATCGGTATTCTGACGGACATTCCGACGGAAAATGAAATCCTCAGAATTTCCCGAGGAATTTCCGAGGAAATTCCGAGGAAGCCCAAATTTTGGGTTTCCTCGGAATATACCGACGGAATTCCGAGGAAACATTAATCCGTCGGTATATTCTGAGGAAATTCCGAGCAGAAATGTGTTCCTCACAAAATTCCGAGGAAATTCCGACGAACAAGTGATCGATCGATGCGTTTTTGGACATATACCCATCGATCGATCACATTGTTACGCTTTGGTCCATCTTAGTGATCGATCGATGCGTTTTTGGACATAAATCCATCGATCGATGCGTTTATAAAAAAATATTCGAGATTTTGAAACCCAAAACAGTAGTTCCTCGGAATTTCCTCGGAATATTCCGAGGAAATTCCAAGGAACACTTGATATCCTAGATCGATCGATGGGATAATCTCATCGATCGATCACATTGTTACGCTTTGTTCCATCTTAGTGATTGATCGATGCGTTTTTGGACATAAATCCATCGATCGATGCGTTTATAAAAAAACATTCGAGATTTTGAAACCCAAAACAGTAGTTCCTCGGAATTTCCTCGGAATATTCCGAGGAAATTCCGAGGAACACTTGATATCCTAGATCGATCGATGGGATAATCTCATCGATCGATCACATTGTTACGCTTTGTTCCATCTTAGTGATTGATCGATGCGTTTTTGGACATAAATCCATCGATCGATGCGTTTATAAAAAAACATTCGAGATTTTGAAACCCCAAACACTAGTTCCTCGGAATTTCCTCGGAATATTCCGACGGAATTCCGAGGAAGAAAAGGGTTTCCTCGGAATTCCCTCGGAATATTCCGAGGAAATTCCGAGAAAATAGGGTTTTTAAACCGAAAACAACGTTTTGCGGTTTGAATAACACCTATATAACCCTTATTAAGTGTCTTACGTTCATTATGAAGTCAAAAATTTGTTCCTTACCCTATAATAAACACTTTTCCGATTGTATAAACGAAATCCCCACAACATAAGATAAACACTTATGCACTTTAATGAACGGTAAATGGAATACTTACAATTCGTTTTGAAATTTGTTATTTCATGGTTTATGCTCATCTATACAAAGAATCCTCAATGGTATGCATTACAATTGTATAAGAAATGAAATACGGCAAAAAAAATTGATGTTTTGAAACCCCAAACACTAGTTCCTCGGTATTTCCTCGGAATGTTCCGAGGAAATTCCGAGGAACAATATAAATTAATAAAAATATATGCACAGGATATTCTTTTTCCTCGAATTAATGAAAATATTCCGAGGAAATTCCGACGGATATTTAAGTGGCCGTCGGAATTTCCTCGGAATATTTTCATTTAACCGGGCAAACAAGCCGCCAAATATTTCGCGAAAATTGAAATTGAAAATACTGCGGGAATTCCGACGGAAAATATCCGTCAGACCGAAGGTTTTATAAACTCGAACCGCATCTTCTTCCCCATTTCTCTCTTCTTCCTCTCCGGCGATCTCTCTCTCCTTCCGGCGTTCTCCACCTTCTCTCGCGACGATCTCTCCGGCGAATCCTTTCCATTCCCTTACAAATCATGTAAGGACCCTATCCCACTCTCTTAGGTCCTATTTGTTAGGTTTTTAAGTAGATTTGATGATTTTAGAAGTTTTTTGATAGATTTTTGTTAGGGTGATTGGGTAGAATTGTGATTTGTTGTGTAATAGGTTTAGAATTGTGATTTGGTTGTGTTGAATTGATTTAGAACTTGTTTTATAAATTGTTTATTATTTTTGTATTTACAAAAAGTTTTTTCTATATAAATTCGATTTTACAAAACGTTTTTGTATATAAATTCGATTTTTGGATTTATAAAAGATGATTTCATATTTGTAAAAATATTTATCTTTATTAAAACTAATTTTGTATTTATAAAACATTTTTTTTTATTCATAAACACTATTTTTTATTTTTATTTTTTTATTTATAAAAACTATTTTTAAATATACAAAACGTTCTTTGTATATAAATTCGATTTTTGGATTTATAAAAGACGATTTCATATTTTAAAATTAATTTTGTATTTATATAACATTTTTTGATTTATAAACACTATTTTATTATTTTTTGTATTTATAAAAACTATTTTGTATTTATAAAAAGATGATTTCATATCTATTAAAATATTTATATTTATTAAAACTAATTTTGTATTTATAAAACATTTTTTTGATTTATAAACACTATTTTATTATTTTTTGTATTTATAAAAAGATGATTTCATATTTATAAAAATATTTATATTTATTAAAACTAATTTTGTATTTATAAAACATTTTTTTGATTTATAAACAGTATTTTATTATTTTTTGTATTTATAAAAACTATTTTGTATTTATAAAAAGATGATTTCATATTTATAAAAATTTATATTTATTAAAACTAATTTTGTATTTATAAAACATTTTTTTTATTTATAAAAACTATTTTATTATTTTTGTATTTTAAATATGTTTTCTATTTCAATTTTAATTTTATATTTCGAATTTCAATTTAAAAAAATAAATTTATAATTTTTTTTTTTTAATTTCGGAAATATTCCGAGGAAGTGTATCCCTCGGAATATTCCGACGACATCTTCCTCGGAATATTCCGAGGAATTTCCGACGAAAAAAGTCCTCGGAATAATCCGAGGAAATTCATTTCCTCGGAATTCCGTCGGAAATTTCCGAGGGATTTCCGAGGAAAGATGAATTTCCGAGAAGTTATTTCCGAGGACTTTTTTCGTCGGTATGTCGTCGGAATAGCGTTATTCCGACGACATACCGACGATTTTTTCCCTCAGTATGCCGCTGTTTTCTTGTAGTGTGAGGACGACGGTGACCCAACCGGAACCGCGTGTCAGTCATCGGTGCTGGGGTTAGGCTCCGAGGGGAGGGTTTGTTTCTGCGGTGTCGGTGGATCTCACAAATGGGATGGCGGTTCCCTTTTGTCCTGAATTTCGCCGGCTCACTTTTCTTCCTTTCCTCGTCGACAAGAGCGGAGGAGTACGGAACTTCTCGGATCTGTGAGGTGGCGAAGCGGTTACAGAAAGTGGCAATTAGGGTTTTTGGAGCCGTTCTTCATCTGAAGGCGGCGTTTGTGGCCGCGGGACGCTTCGTGGGTGACTCCGTTGATAGTGACTGGCGGTGGATCTGGCGGGCCTCGACACCCCCGTCATGAGAAGTCGTCGGAATCTGGATTTGGTGGCTGCGGTGTCAACGGAGGAGGGAGCATGCTCTCTCAGTCTTCTTTCCCTCAACCTAAATTCCTCTTTGTTATGTAATCTGTGTATTTTGCTTAGCCAAGTCACTTGTAAACTAGGGTTCATGTTTCTCCGGTGAATCGGAAAATGCTGTAGTCCGATGTCCTTCTGGGATGAAAATTATAATATATATTTATTATTAAAAAATAATAATAATAATAATAATAATAATAATAATAATTAACTTGCATTTCACTTCGAGAAGAAAAATTTAAAAGGTAAAATCTAAAAGTAAAAACATGAGTTAAAAAGGAGAAAAAAATAACCCTTCCTCTTTCGATCAATTATACGGTGGGCTTAATGGACCAAGAAAATTCATCCATTAGTTGTTTCATTATTGCTTGTGGCACAATTATTAATAACCTCTTAATTCGCCTCTCAACCTCAGTCGCTCCCACCAATTAGCATGGAAGGCGGCGATGGGTCGAAACCTAGGTTATGAACGAGAGGGGCAGGACAAGGGCAGATGATATCTGTTAAATAAAAGGGTTTTCTGCAAAAAAAACCCTCAATGTGGGTTTTTTTTGCAAATTAATCCGCGAACTCAAAAATCCACGGGTCAACCCTGCAAGTGCCAGTCAAACCGCAATATAACCCTCGGCCATATTTATGTGTATTTGACTGTGTATAATTTTAACATTTTTTCAATACTAAGTCGTTTTGGCGCTAATTTTTTAATAAAAAAATTTGTTGAACCCCACCTTCATTGTGCATTTACGCAAACTCCCATGTCCGAGAAAAACAAGGTCATTTCGTTTTAGAAATCTATATAATTGTGTTTGTTAAGTAAACAAATATATTTGTTGGCCGAGATGGTTATATAGCATGTACATGGTATTTAAGGTTCAAATTTCAAACCACAAGTTCAACAAATTTTTTTCATTAAAAATTAGCGCCAAAACGATCTAGTATTGAAAAAATGTTAAAATTATACACAGTCAAATACACATAAATACGGCCGAGAGTTATATTGCGGTTTGACTGGCACTTGGAGGGTTGACCCGTGGGTTTTTGAGTTCGCGGATTAATTTGAAAAAAAAAAACACATTGAGGCTTCACTTATCACCCATTGTCTCTCTCTTCTAACCAATAAAATCACCCATTGTCTCTCTCTTCTAACCGATAAAAGATTTTTCTACAAATTAAATTTTAAAAAACTATTATACTCTTCTCTCTTATTTCTCATTATTAAGTAACTTCACTTATCAAATACAAATACAGTAGATTTAATTCTTTTTTTTCTTGTCAACATATAGTAGAATTAATGTTTTTATTGTTTTATCTATAATATATGCATGTAAGAAATGACTAATATTTATGAGGCTTCAAATTTAGAACCACAGAGTTTAATAACAACGAAGCTTTCCTAGAAATCACATACATTACATGGAATATATGTATTAGATATTTTTAAATATATAATCATCAACCGGGTTTTTTATTTTTAAAAAATTAAATATATTTATATATATATATATATACAATAAGTATAAATCTAGCTATATAATAAACAAGAAAATATTATGTAAATTGAAATTGATAAAAACCAAATAATTAACGGTTCAAATTACCATATTTATTTATTCTTACAATTGAAGTCTTAAATTTTATGAATATAACAAAATAAGAATAGTATATGAGAACCAAAAAGGAATTTTTTACATTCTTTCTTAAGAAAATAAAATTAAAGAGAAAATTAGTTAAATAGTGATAGTTAAACATTAACTATTAAATATTAAATTTAATAATAATTGAAAGTACATTAATTCTATGTTGATTTTTTAAAACCAGGTTTTGAAATTGAACATGTTCACTGGTTTTATCGGTTTTTAGCCGGTTTTACTTGTTTTTCTGAAATCCACGTTTTAAACCGAACAAGACTCGGCTTTTTCACTGAGTCACGGTTAGACAGGTTCGATCGGCCGGTCCGGTTTTCGAAACACTAGTTTAATATTGCAGATATGTTATGGGAAAATCTAAATATTTTTCAATAAATTAGTTTATCTTTGTTATGTATTATTTATATTATATGTTGATATTTTGGTGTAATTTTTATTGTTTAAATATATGATGTGCATTTTTAACTGCTTTTGCCATTCATAACTTCAAAAGTAACTTGTCCTGCTTGATATGCATCTCTCCTACATGATCCACTTGATTTGCACTTGTCATGTTTGATCTGCATGATAGACTTGATCTGTCCTGCTTGAACTGCTTTTACAATTCGGAACCCTAGTATTTTTTTAAAAAAATATTGTTTTAAGTTACTACTAGGATAAGACATGCACCTTGCGGAGGGTGAATTTATATGTAAATTATTTAAGAAATATAGTATGAAAAAAATAAAATTTATATTCTTGATCGAATTAATATTTTTGGCCCTTATATATTTTTTTAAAACTTTTTTTGTTAATTATATAATTTGTTTACTGCTGAGCTGATTTCATTTTTTAAAATATTTTTGGTCAAAAAATCACTTATCGCATAAGAACCTAATGTTTAAGCTGAAGAATCTCAGGCCTACTATTTAGTTACAATGAAACTATGTCAGCTCAGCTTTATATCATGATTTAGCAATTTAAAAGTTAATTATGGTTATGAGAAGTTTACGCTCACGTGTCAATCCTATCTTCTTCAATATTTCTCTCATTTTTGTATTGTTTTTTTTCATTTTGGTTAGTGCTCGATATAAATATTGATTTTTGAGTTTATTCTCATTTCGTTATTTTGTTTTGGCCTGAGATTTAGAAAATGTTTAAGATTTAAAATTATTAAAGAGATACATACTTAAGTTAAGATATTCGCCCTTGTGCAGAATAAATATTTTATATTGATTACTTATTTATTTTTTTCTGCATATTATGAAATAATATAATAATAATTATATATTAAATAACTAAGAAATAAATTACTATTATGTAATAAATTGGCGTGCGCATATAAATCAAAAGACCGCTCTTGTTGATTCGCAATCATTTTAGGATAATAAATCAAAACAATCAATATTATCTATCGTATATGATATTTAATTAAATTTAAATGATATTAACGTAGATATATAGTATACTTTTAATATGGATATTTATTAAATGAGGTTTCTACTCATATGATTTTATGATTATTTGCATATTTGTGTAACAAAATTTTACACCAAAGATTTTTTTTTTAATGTGGAATGTTTAGTGGTTTCAATAATTTATAATCATTTTAAAAAAAAACAATGAAGATTTCAAAATTAAAATATTAACTTTTCCATATATGTTCAATGCATATATCAAAATATAAGTATGTATTTTCATATGATGTATATTTTAATTTAAACTATATGAAATATATATGTATATATATATATAACACATAAACACCTATTAAAATAAAATTATTTATCCATATGATTTTATAATCATTGTATCTTATTATAGAAAAAAAAATTAAACCTTGATCACAAAAGTTTGTGTGAGACAGTTTTAGTAATTTATACTCATTTTGAAAAATTCAAAATACAACATATACAAAAAAAATCTAAATTTTTATTATATGATTAATATAATTGTGTAATTTATTTTAAAAATAAATAATCAAACAAAAATGATAGAATGTTTTTTCCTAACATTCCCTAACAATTTAATTTTGGACTAACAAAATTCTCAATTGATTCTTAAACCGTCACGTAAGCAAAATTAATATTCTAATTACGTGACAACTCAGCAGAACACTTTTTTAATTAGTACGAACTACATGTTATAATTTTTAAAATGTTTTTCTATTAATATACAGGGGATTATATGGTGATTTTACATCCATAAAAACAAGTAACCATTTTACTATGAACTAAATAAATAAGCTAAAAACAACTATCCAATTTACATAAAATATTTTATTAATGTATATTATAATTTTATTACATGAATATTTTTAAAGCTAATAGAGTAGAAAAGATCAAGTTATTTTCATATTTGATACATTACATAAATGATTCATAGAGATGTAAAACAACAAACACATTGTTGTTGAATAATAAATTCAAAACCAAATGTACTAATGTTGAAATTTCAAATCTTAGTTACAAGTAAAATTCATGTATAAGTAAATGTTAGTCCAATAGGATCACATATGTGTACACTGGCCAAATCTCCTTTTTTATTTAGCAAGGAGTTGTCTTTTTTTTGTCGACTTGATTTTGATCAATGATAGCTACGAGACAAAAAACAAATGAGTTTAAATTGATAAAGAACAAATTCATGATTGTATCGCAACCGTTGATGAAGTACAATTTTTTAAAAATATATATAGAGGATACAAGAACAAATACATGATTCTATCGCAACCGTTGATGAAATATATTATGTAGAAATGGATAATTTAGGTATGCTTTTGTTATCTATTTGATTGATTTTGTTTCTAATAACAACAAAGTCAGAGGGAAATAATAAATATATCAAATATTCATATGAAAATTAAACATTCATGAAATTTAGTATGTCTTTCACTTTATTATTTTTATTTTCTTAAGTGATACAAGAACAAATGCATAAATATATTTCAACCGTTGATGAAATATTTTCTTTGGAAATAGATAATTTGTGTATGTTTTGTTATTTATTTGATTGATTTTGTTATAATATACATAGTAGAGGAAATTCATAAATAGATTAAATATTCATATTAAAATTAAACATTCCTGAAATTTAGTACGCCTTTCACTTTATTGTTTCTTATTTTCTTAAGTAATTCTGGTTCAAATAAAAATTACAGGATACAAGAATAAATGTATGAATTTGTCACAACCGTTGATGAAATATGTTCTTTTGTAGATAATTTATGTATGTTTGTGCTATCTATTTGATTGATTTTGTTTCTAATAACAACAAATTGAGAATTTTACCAAAAAAAAAAAAAAAACAACAAATTGAGAAGAAGATAATAAATATACTAAATATTCATATGAAGATTAGACATTCATGAAATTTAATATGTCTTTTACCTTATTTTATTTGTAAAGTAATACATCTTGGTGAAATATGTCATATTGTTAATGTTTTATTTGCATTAAATTTTTGTTATGCCATAACTTATCCTGCAAATATTAGATTTTATTTTGTGATCAAAAAATATTTACTTAAATTTTTTGATATTATATAATATCCCACAAAGAATAAAAGCAATGAAAAAAAAGAAAATACACAAACTTAAAAGTAGTTTCAACCGATCCAGCTATAGAACAATGAAGAAAGAAATGTTCAAGTGGTGTTGACTATCAAGTCAATAACTTACTTGGATTCGCTGGATTTGGTGTGTGACGAATGTAGGAATGCAAAAGTCAATAACTTACTTGGATTCGCTGGATTTGGTGTGTGACTAATGTAGGAATGCAAGATTTTTTTTGATAATGAATTCTATTACTCAAATTTGAGGTGGTCTGGGTCGGAACGTAACAGCCAATGTAGGTAAAATAAACGGTCCACCGGTTTGCATGAAGAATTTAGATATATTTCTTTGATATAGCGACTAAAAATTTTATGTTCATCCATATAAGTCCACAATAAGTATCTTCTTGTCATTTATTCTTCATGTAAAAAAAATATAAGAGTTCAAATTCATGTTGCTGAGACATGAACTCCTCTAGATGAGACATGGATTCCATAGAGAGCATAGAGAAAGTAAACCATCATATAAATGAAAAAAAATCTTATTAACATAAATGATAAAAGGGAGAATTGCCAAGTGTGACTCAAAACTTGGAGTCAAACCCAAAACAATACCCCAACTTGGGTCAAAGGCAAAAGTAACCTAAAAGGCTATTGAAATTACAACTATCCCCTTGTGACCAAACAAGAAAACGGAATTTTTTTTACGTTTCTACCCCTCGCAAGTCGTCTGTTTAGACGACTTGAAAATAAGTCGTCCAGACGACTTAACTGAAAGTCGTCTGGACAGTTAGTCTTAAACATAATTTAAAAATTTTGTAAAAAATATTTTGATAAGTGAAAAATGGGAATTATGTAATTAACATATGTCTTAGGAGGTATAAATTAAGATATAACAAATTTCAATTGTTTTCAGCATAGATGAGTGAAAGTAGTGAGTCATGATATTCTTAAGTTTATGTTTCATCAACATATGTTGTAGTATTGTATGTGTTCTTAGGGTTAGATTTTGGAAAGCATTAAAACCGTTTTTGAAAATTTTTAAAATTACTTATGCGTGTTCATTTCTGTGTATAGTAAACACTATTTAAGTATAATTTGATTTTATAACGTGGTTAGTTAGTTAATCTAGTCATTTTAGTTTAGGGGTTCATTTTAGGGTCTAGGACGACTTAATATTTTGTCGTCTGAAAACAGACGACTAAATATTAAGTCGTTTGTTGTACATTATCAGCCAGAATAAGTCGTCTAAACCGGACCAAACCTTAAAGTTTACCAATGTACTTTTAAAGCTAACCGGATTATTTACCCGATATATAAGGTGATTTTATTTTTTTTGTTTCATTTTTCGTGAAATTCAGAAACCCTAACAGTTCTCTCTCAAAGGCGATTTTGAATTCCCACGATTTCCGAACAAACCATCGTTCTCAACGTCGGCTATCTATCTCACCGTTGTCGCCGCAGCTTCTTCTAACCCTAGCGCCGCCGATTCCTCTAAACCCTAGCGCCGCCGATTCCTCTAAACCCTAGCGCCGCCGCTTCCACTATTTCCGAACAAACCGTCGCCCTCGCCACCGTGGTCACCAACGTTCTCACCGCCGCTTCCTCTAAACACTAGCGCCGCCGCTTCTTCTAAACCCTAGCGCCGCCGCTTCTTCTCTGTAAACCTTAGCGCCGTTTCTCTGTAAACCCTAACGCCGCTAAGTCATCAATCTCGAGGAAAAGATGAACATAACACGTTGTCTCTATCAATTTACTCATTCTCACCATTTCACGTTTATTTTTTCAGATCTATAACCGCAATGACGAGTACTCCAACTCCTTCTGCGACTGGAAGACTTGTAAGTAATTTAAGTCGTCTGGAAAGTCTTCCAACTGGACGACTTAGTAGATGACTTAAATATAAGTCGTCCATTTGGAAGACTTTCCAGACGACTTAATTATAAGTCGTCTACTAAGTCGTCTGGACTTATATTGTTGTCTTTGATTATTTTGCAGACAAAAAGGATGGATATTCCAGAACTCCCCCGTAGGTTATACACATCACGGGAAGAGCCAGAAGCCCACAATAGCATTTCGTATCATACGGATAACAGCAAGTTGCATACTGCTCTTAGGAAAGCTCTTACTGATGACGAATTTGAAGAGCTCAAGGAGTCGAGTTTGGGAGTTTTCATCAAGTTCAAGGAGCAGGGATTTGGTTGGGCTTCAAGGCTGGTTCACTACATGCTCAGTTTCAAGCTGGACATTAAGAAGAAGTATGAGATGTGGTCTCTCGTTGGTCCAGAACCTTTGAGGTTTTCACTGTTAGAGTTTGAAAACCTCATTGGTCTAAACTGCGAGTACATCGAGGACCTTGAGACACCAAAATGTGACGTTACCCCAGAGATGGTTTCTTTCTGGGGGATGCTGGGAGTTCATCTGGAAGCTGGGCCAACTACTGATCAGATAATAGCAGCACTGAAGAGATGCGGGGATTGGTCCGGGGAAGATCGCAAGCGGCTCGCGTACCTCTCCATCTTCACTGGATTCATTGAAGGGAGAAAGTTTTCAACCGCTACACGATCTACTCTGGCAAGGCTAGTGATGGATTTAGAACGGTTTGAGAATTATCCATGGGGGAGAGTCGCGTTTAAGGTGCTGATGGACTCTTTGTGGAACAAAGAAATTGCTGGCTGTTACACCGTGGATGGGTTTATACAAGTTCTTCAGGTCTGGACGTACACAGCTATGCCGGAATTGGGTGCTAGTATTGGTGGTCCCAGAGCAGACAGTCCGTCTCCACCGATACTGGCTTACAAGGGCAGCAGAGGCCGCAAATCAATGAAAGCTGCTATCTTGAGTCAGGTATTTACTTCAATCCAAAAGACTGCGCAGACGACTTATCGGACGACTTATAATAAGTCGTCTGGAAAGTCTTCCCAGCTGGACGACTTATCGGACGACTTAATTAAGTCGTCTGGAAAGTCTTCCATCTGGACGACTTATTAGACGACTTATTATAAGTCGTCTGGAAGGTCTTCCAGCTGGACGACTTAGTAGACGACTTATAATTAAGTCGTCTATTTAGTATTTTTTTTCAAATATCTAACTCGATTCTTCTATTTACTGCAGACCCGCGTGATCAACTTTGTTGAGAAGGACATTAGTGAAATGTGGCCAAAATGGGACTCTGAGGTTGAGGACCTGCCCGCGGAGAACATCATTAAAGTCATGTATGAGCGGAGACCGTGGAAGTGGACCATGGATTGCTGGAAAGTCACTGGTACTAAGGTCAATACAAAACCTAAGGTTGTGACTCCATCGAAGAAGGCCAAAGAGATGGTTGTGTTGGAGGAGGAGGAGGAGGAGGAGGAAGACAATCCAAGACCTCGGAAGAAAGCTAGAGAAGAGGCTAGAGAAGAGGCTAGAGGGGTGACCAGAGAGGAGTTGGAAATTATGTTCAAAGGCGTAGCTGACTGCATGAAAAAAGGGTTTAATAAGTGCATGAGGGAGTTTAGGAAGTTGTCCGATAGATTGGAAGCTGTGGAGAACAAGGTTGGTGTCACCAATCAGGCTACTCCTCCACCTCTAACCAATCAGGCTACCCCTCAAGATAAACAGCCTACCCCTCTTGCCAAAGAAACCGGGGGTAGAAACAAACAGGCTACCCCTCATGCCAATGAAACCGTGGTTAGTAACCAGCCTCCTCCTCATCAAACCAAACAGCAGCCTCCTCCTCCTTAAAAGAAACAGCAGCAGCCTCCTCCTCCTCAAAAGAAACAGCCTCCTCCTCAAAAGAAACAGCCTCCTCAAATCAAAGAGGTTAGTATCAAATCCAGGGTTAACTAGTTGTCCAGATGACTGTAAAAGTTGTCTGGACGACTAGTTGACCCTGGACGACTTAAACGTAAGTTGTCTGGACGACTAGTTGACCACGGAAGACTTAATTTTAAGTCGTCCAGGGTCAACTAGTCGTCCAGACAACTTTTATTTAAGTCGTCCAGAGTTAACTTGTGTGCAACTTTTATTGCAGAGATGGTTGCCGGAGGATACAGCAACCGAGGCGAACTCGGTAAATAAGATCTTGCCGGAGGATAAAGCTTCCACCGAGCCAAGCGATCCAGTTTCAGAACCGAGCCTGGTTGTATTGGACAAGCGTGCAAAGAGTAAACGAGCGAAGAAACCTGCTCTCACTGTGAGATCTCCTTATACGGCAGAGAAAAAAAAAGATAAAGTGGCAGCCTATAATCCATTTCCGCCAGTAAACAAAGATAAGTTGAAGGAACTCGCTGATTGGTTGAAAACTGATCCGTAAGTGATTGCTTTACCCATAATAGCTTGATTTAGTCGTCCAAAACTGATTGCTTTTTTGTTTGCAGTCATTATTTAACTAAGACCGAGGACAAACCACGTACATCACCAACAAGGTGGTACCACTTCCTCCGGACAGCCAGAGGATGGCTGGAAGACTGCGTAAGTCTTCTGCACACGATTTAAGTCGTCTACAAAGTCGTCCAAGTAGACTACTTTCCAGACGACTTAAAGATAAATCGTCTGGAAAGTCGTCTACTTGGACGACCACGTAGACGACTTATATTTAAGTCGTCTAGTAACTTCTAACTTGTTATATTTAATATGCAGCATATAGATGCTTGGATTAATGTGCTAAGGCAGAGGTATCAGGAGAACCCACAAGCTTTCAGGAGCGAGCGAATGTGCTTCCTGGATCACAACTTTTCCCAGTCTTGGAGAGAGCAGTATCAGCTCTTCAAAACATCGGAACCTGATCACAAAGGTTTAGGAAGAGTTCTACCTGGTGGGGCGTCGAATTCGGATCAATACCTTCATTTTGCCAATCAAACAAGAAGTGGGGGGAGGACATTGATGATATCTATGCGCCAGTGAACTTGGACGACAAGCATTGGGTTGCTATTTGGATATCGATCCCTAAGAGGCACATAGTCGTCTGGGACAGCATACCTTCATCTAGTGTACTAGACGCATGGGATGCGATAATGGAGCCTTTTCTCCAGATGGTCCCTTATCTGCTTGTTGAGTGCGCAGCCACCGACGAAATACGGGTCAAATACGGGTTGGAGCCATACACATATGAGAGACCGCTGAAAGGTGTACCCACGGCCAACAATGGTGATTGTGGCGTGTACGCTGTAAAGTACATTGAATGTCATGCTCTTGGCGTCTCCTTTGACCCTAAAGACTTTGCTAGGTGCAACGCGAAGAAAATGAGGGATAATATGGCGGTGGATATATGGAAGGAGCTTGTTGATCAGCATCTGAAAGAAAATGTGGATGGTGATAAGTTCGTGGGCATGTATGATTAGCATTTGAACATGATTTTTTAACAAGCGAAGTATTTGTATTTCAGCTTGTCTTTGTATAGATTTGTAAATATATAAGTTGTCTGGAAGAAATAAGTCGTCTGGAAGGTTTTCCAACTGGACGACTTACAAATAAGTCGTCTAGAAGGTTTGGACGACTTATTATAAGTCGTCTGGAAGGTTTTCCAACTGGACGACTTACAAATAAGTCGTCTAGAAGGTTTGGACGACTTATTATAAGTCGTCTGGAAGGTTTTCCAACTGGACGACTTACAAATAAGTCGTCTAGAAGGTTTGGACGACTTATTATAAGTCGTCTGGAAGGTTTTCCAACTGGACGACTTACAAATAAGTCGTCTAGAAGGTTTGGACGACTTGAAGGGATAGTAGAAGGTAGTCTAAAAATAAAATACACTTGAAGGGATAGTAGAAGGTCGTCTAAAAATAAAATACACTGGACGACTTAGTAGAAGGTCGTCTAAAAATAAAATACACTGGACGACTTAGTAGAAGGTCGTCTAAAAATAAAATACACTGGACGACTAAAAATTTAGTCGTCTGGACGGGTAATCAAGACTGGACGACTTAAATTTAGGTCGTCTGGACAACTAGTCAACTGGTTGTGTACATTGTGGTTTCGTATGGCCAGTTTCCTTGCAGTTTGAGCATCTCCGTGCCCTGTGTTTCTTCCTGGGTTTGTGTCCTCTCATCCTAGATAGCTCCAACCAAGATTGTCATCTTGATTTCTTCGGTCTCCCCCGACCACGCTTTAGTTCTGGAGGAAAGCATTCTCGTTCCTCAATATGTTGTGACACGATAGGATATATATTCTCTGAGTATCCTGCATACAGATAATTCTTTGAGTACAGTGGACATACAAGTGTGGAGATATGCAAACCAGCATGTATTCCAGCAGCTACAGCATGAGATCAAGGTATTTTCTCCACTCCATATACACCACAATCACACTTTGCATGTTCCAAATCAACCACACAGTCCATTTTGCCACCTTTGACAAAGAAATGCCATCCATCAATTGGTTCGACCGTCATCGTACCCGCTATCTCTTCTCGAACAGCAAGCAAGTATTCAACACCCCCGCTATGTTCAGTTGTGAGACTCAAAGCATCTTGTCTCCTTTTCCAATACCATTTTCCTAACTTCTGCCTTATGAACTCCAGCAGGAACGTAATCGGAAATCCTCTTGCTCGCTTCAGTGCGGAATTAATAGATTCAGCAATGTTGCTTGTTTTTATGTTGAACCTGTTCCCCTTACAATAAACCCTTGACCATAGCCTGACGTCGGCTTTCTCCAAATACGTTGCAAGTTCCGGGTTTGCACTCCGTATCTCAGCCATGTACCGGTCAAAATCGTAAACCGTGTGAGCATAAGCAGCCCCTTTCACCAAGTACATGAGATGTTTCCCTTTAAACTTTTTGACAATGTTAACTTGAAGGTGATAATAACATATTCCTCGGGTTGCCCAAGGAAACACCTTATCACACGCACCCTTGCTAACAAAACTCTGGTTGACATAGATACTGGTACCATTCGATTTTCCTCCTTCAATAGCATTTGTCTTAGCATATGTCTTTTGGATTTCTTCAAAACAAATATTATCATCATCTTCCTCGTCCTCATCTAGAACCTTTCCATAAAGACTGTAATCCCCACCATTCTGATCCGTTTCACCAACAATAGAATTATCAGCATCCTCCTCCCCATTTTCCTCCTCCCCATCTTGATTTTCATCTTCAACAAACTCATTATCACCAACATCTTCAAAACATTCATCAGCTTCATCATCATCACCAACATCTTCTTCCCATTCACCAGCTTCATCATTATCACCAACATCTTTTTCCCATTCACCAGCTTCATCAATATCCCTTTTCTCTGAAACCGTTTCGACCTTGCTGCGGCTTGATACACAAAGACATACTCTATGGGTTTTGAGTATCTCCAGCAAGTTTCGAACTTGTCTATCACTTGTAACATTAATGGGAAGACTGCCTGGAGCCATCATCATTTCTGCTGGTAATGAGTAGCTAATCTCCACACTCACTGTTCTCATATCTAGGTTATAATCTTCTTGAGCCATTGCAACAAGTTCATCATGTGTTGAATCTTCATTCAATAAAAACAATCTTGCTCCTTTGAGATCATCAACCACAAAATCCCAACGGAAATCTCTCAACAACCATTCTCCATACACTGCATGTAACTGAAAAATCATCTGCAAATATTCAAAATAAAACACATTAGTAAACATAGAGAAAATGAAGAAGTTCAATAAACATTGCCGCAGACGACTTAGCATTAAGTCGTCCAGAAGACTTAAAGGTAAGTCGTCTAAAGAGGTCACTTTTGCAATTGAAAATTAAAAGGGACGACTTAATTCTAAGTCGTCCGGCTTTGTTTGTTAAAAAAAAAACTTCAGACGACTTATATATAAGTCGTCTACGAGAAACGGGCTAGTTTTGCATTTGACCGAATCGTGTCAGATCTTTGACTATTTCTGGACGACTTATAATTCAGTCGTCTATGGGAAAGTTAAAATTTCAATATTTTATGAAAACTTGACGACTTACGTGTAAGTCGTCCTAGGTTAGTTTTGTAATTGAAAAATAAAACTTGAAATTTAACTTTCTCCAGACGACTTAGATGAAAGTCGTCCAGCTAAACGACTTAATTTAAGGTCGTCTGGGATAAGCAAGGTTTGACCAGAAAATTGGGAAAATTCTGGACGACTTTGCTTTCCCCGGACGACTTTAAATTAAGTCTTCTGGAGGGACGACTTTATATTAAGTCGTCTGGTTAAAGTTAAATTATGAAGTTTTATTTTTCAATTACAAAACTAACCTAGGACGACTTACACGTAAGTCGTCAAGTTTTCATAAAATATTGAAATTTTAACTTTCCCAGAGACGACTGAATTATAAGTCGTCCAGAAATAGTCAAAGATCTGACACGATTCGGTCAAATGCAAAACTAGCCCGTTTCTCGTAGACGACGTATATATAAGTCGTCTGGAGTGTTTTTTTTTAACAAACAAAGCTGGACGACTTAATTTAAGTCGTCCGTTTAACCAGAAGACTCATCAGTAAGTCTTCTACATACAGATGACTTACTAGTAAGTCTTCTACGCGAACAGATCTTGAAAAAAAAATCAAATTCGTACCTTAAACTAGGTGAGATGACTTCGTTTGCACACAGGGTTTTCTCCAACCACCCAGAACCTCAAACGAAAGCAACCGTAAGTCAAAACGAAAGAAATATGGCTCTGTCAACCATAGCCCATATTTTGAATCAAAAGCTTGAGTTTTTTGGATGAATATAGAGAGAAAATGAAAGAAATGTTGTTTTTAGTTCATAACAATTGAAACAGAGAGAGTGTAAAGAGATTTACGTGCATTAAAGGGCATTAAAAGCTCCAAACAGTTCGTACAAGGTTGTTGCCACTATTCATTGCAGTGGCAATATTGTAAATACTTGAAGAAGATGAGGTTGAGACAGTAAAGAAGCCATTTTCGAAAAAAAAAAAAAAATGTTAATGGCATTTTCGTAGATAAACTGCAGGTGTGGGGTTAAAATCTCAAAAAAAAAAGGAGTCAAAAGAAAAGGTTAGTTTTCTGTTTGACTCCAAGTTTTGAGTCACTTTTGCAAAAGCCCGATGATAAAAAGAAAGAACAAGTCATAATGTAATCTACGACATTTGTATAGTATAAGGCTAACAAAAAAATGACACAAAAGATTTTAACGAAGGAAAATCTCTGTTGCTGTGTTTTTTGTGTGTGGAAGAATAGCAATGATTGTATGTGTGGAAGCATAATATCTCTCCACTTCACAATCGATTTAATTTCATGAGTAAAATTGTATAATCTTTTGTTTTCCTGCTGCTTCCTGGAGACCCAATCTTAACGAGCGGTCCTAAACAAAAATATTGATTTCTCTGGATTGGATTAAGGCTACCTTATGGCCCGGCCCACTAAGAGTAGGTCTGGCCTGCGATAACTCAAGTCGACTTAGTCGGGTCGGGTCATTGAAGTTGTTATTCAAAGAAATCAAATCGAGGAGGAGTAGTTCTTCTTCTCGATCTCTCCTTGGTGCTCGGGAGAGAGAAAAAGGAAGAAGATCTGTATAATTATATTCGAGCGACATCGTCTAACCATCAGGTAATCTGGAATGCGATCCTCGATTTTGACTAACGTAATCGAAGGAAATTTTCAATTGAATAGATCATCAAACTTTAGTAATGATGATAGATCTCAAGTCTAGTTAGGGATTTCGCTGTATAATATAGTTTACGCAGTCTGAGGAATCTAATCGTAAATCTGCAGTGGAAATGGATGGTGTTGCGGGTTTGCAAGAGGCAGCTGGGGCCAGATTTAGCCAGGTTGAGTTAATCGGGAGAGGATCCTTTGGTGATGTCTACAAAGCGTAAGTTTCTGACTTCTTAAGATGATGATGATCTTCTTATACCTACAAAGGAGGCTCTTTTTTTTGGTGAGGGGAAGGGGGTACTTCTGCTCTCATTGCCTCCTCTTTCCCTGGAAAGAATAGAGTGTTACTGATACCTGCGTTTTCATCTGAATATGCTTTTTTTTTTTGTGCCATGTACCCGTACCACACAGTAACCCCTTGGTGAACATAGATATAAATGCTGACAGGGGTACTTATCTAACTATATTGAAATGTAATTACGCTCATTATGTAATTCTCTATGTCCTGCTGCCATTGCTTCTTTCCCTGGCAAGACTAGAATGGTACTGATAGATGTGCTTTCACCTGACATATGCTGCTTTTCTGGTATTCTTTTATCTGTTCCTCTATGTTTTCAGTTTTCTTGCTAGAAAGACACTGAGGGTTGGGTGATTTGATGATATCATCTGAAAGAGCTGAATCTTTGTGGAATATATATATATATATATTATTCATTCCAACCTTGTTTCTAGGAGAATCTGAGTGGCATTAATTTTCTCCCTTTCATATCAGTACTGACTAGAAACAGTGTATCTGCCTTATTCTTATGTTGAGCTTTTGCATCTGCTTCTCAGGTTTGATTCGGAACTTAACAAAGAAGTTGCCATTAAAGTTATTGATCTCGAAGAATCGTAAGTATCTGCGTTCTCAATACGATTTTTCTCGCTATCATCTATGTAGTCTTCACTTATGCTTTTGGATATTACTCTTTTCGCTCTCTAGTAAAATTGAACGTTGGTATCCGCAATCTTGTATATGCTAGTGTTTTGCGGTTCTCAAAGGCATTAATTGATACTTGATTTCTTCTGTGAGAGATAGCTATACTTTTGAGCCCTTTCCTAACTAGACCTTTTACTTCATATCTGGCAGAGAAGACGAGATTGAAGATATACAGAAGGTATTTCTTGGATTAACTTAAATTTTTGGTAATTATTAGCAATGCAAGCTCGTCATGTTCACGTTCTGTTATTAACCGCAGGAAATTTCAGTATTGTCACAATGCCGTTGCCCATACATTACCGAATACTATGGTTCTTACCTCCACCAGACCAAGTTATGGATCATCATGGAATATATGGCTGGTGGCTCAGTTGCTGACCTGGTACGTTATTTCACTTCCTCGCAGAGTTGAGAAATATAATTGTTTGTATGGTGATGCACACATCTCTGTGGAGTTCTTACTCTATACTTGTTGGTGCAAATTATAATCCTCTTTAACAATATTGCGATTTACGAGTGTAGCTACAACCAGGGCATCCATTGGATGAAATTTCAATTGCTTGTATTACGCGGGATCTACTTCATGCTGTTGAATATCTCCACACTGAAGGAAAGATCCACAGAGATATCAAAGGTTTTGCTCTGCTAATATATTTAAAATTCTTCTGACTTTTCTTGATCCAACTGTGTTCTTATCGCTTATTGCATAAAAATTGTTTTCTTTTTCCTATTTTGCAGCCGCTAATATTTTGTTGTCCGAGAATGGAGATGTTAAGGTATGCTCTCTTCTGAAACTTAATTCATTAAATTCGTAAGTTTCTTATATGTCCGAGTGGTTTAGTTGCACTGCTGATCGCCAACTTCTTTCACACAACTCAGGTTGCGGATTTTGGTGTATCTGCACAATTAACCCGGACAATTTCAAGGAGAAAGGTGCTTATCTTATTATGCTAATGAAACTCCTGGTTCAGTATCGTGTTTCTTTCTTCATCATCTATAGTGCTTATTGTTCGAGGAATTAGAATTCTCTTTAAATAGGCTTTCCATTCACTTTTCTACCCGTATCGCTGTGGCTTTGTGCACTTTTAGTTGGACTACGTCACATAATTTTGTGCACGTTTTCCAAGTCTTGTGATTCCAATGTTCGAACATGTTAATAATTTTATCTCATACGTGATCCCATGAAAGCTGAAGGATCTAACTTTATTATGTGTAGCTCTCCCCTGTGATAGTTAAGTGTTATTATACAACTATTTGTGCTGCATTTACTAATAATATAAAATTGACAGACATTTGTAGGAACACCGTTTTGGATGGCACCAGAAGTGATTCAGAATTCAGAAGGGTATAATGAGAAGGTATCTTGCATCTTCTTTACTTCTTATAGCTAACCCAATTTTGTGTATATGTCCTGACTTTACATGTTTGTATCCTTTCTGATCTTTTCTCTGTTCTGTTGTCGGATTGGTAAATCGTTTCCAGGCAGATATATGGTCTCTCGGAATAACAATGATTGAGATGGCAAAAGGAGAACCTCCCCTTGCTGACCTTCATCCTATGAGAGTGCTTTTTATCATTCCCCGGGAAAGCCCTCCTCAGGTTTCATAATTCTTATTTTGGCACGACAGTAGCCTGTTAGATGGTTGGAATGCATCATTTTCTAGAGGAAACTTGATAATTCCATGTCTTGATTGCGATATTTAACGTTTTTTTTTTATTTCCTCCACAGTTAGATGAGCATTTTTCTCGTCCTTTGAAGGAATTTGTTTCATTTTGCTTGAAAAAGGCTCCTGCTGAGGTATTTGTAGTGCATTCTCTGCTCTTTATTGCCAGAAACGGCGTACCAAGATCTCTCATGCAACTCTTCCTTTGTACTTTCAGAGACCAAGTGCCAAAGAACTTCTCAAACATAGATTTATAAAGAGTGCTAGGAAAAGCCCGAAACTTCTGGAGAGAATAAGGTGTGATGCTTGTTCTCGTCATCCGTGTTGATTTATTTCTCCGCTTATTTGGTTGTGTGACAATTCATATGCGGTTTTGATATGTAGATGGTTTTCCACTTTGTTCCTTTTTACCTGTCTGCTTTATGCCAAAAGAAATAACAGAACAGAAGAATTCTTATGCGGTCTTTTTATTTTGTTTGAAGGGAGCGGCCAAAGTACCAAGTAAAAGAGGACGAAGATAGTCCAACACGTGATCCGAAATCTCCGGCTGAATCATCTGGGACTGTTAGAGTGGCTAGAGATGACAGAGGCCATGGAACTTCTGGAACTAGGTTGGATCAATGGTCTTCTCTTGGGATTTCTTCTCTATTTCTTGTTATCACCATGTTGAGAACTTGTAGTTACAGTTTTCAGGGAAGAACAATCAAAAATGCCGGGTGGGATTTTAGCATTGGGGGTTCTCAGAGTGCTGGAACTGTTCGAGCTTTGAAACCTCCTCAATCTAGGGAAAGGCGCCAAGAAGTTACTTCTGATCAGAGTTTTCAAAAATCATCACGAGCCAGTGCTAGTCAATTGTCTTCCACTTCTGGTGCTGTAGTCCCCGAAATCTCTGAAGGAGGTTTTCTTAAAAGAGATTCCTATCAGAATGACGGTCAAGAAGAGGTAAGATCCTTTGCCTCTTGTGGTTCACGTTACTCGGTATATATCATACACTGTCTCATCCTGGTCATTCTGAATTTTAGGATGATTCATCACTCAGTGGTTCTGGAACTGTTGTCATAAGATCTCCCAGAAGCTCTCAATCATCTTCAGTATTTCGTGATCTAAGCTCTGGGGTATTGGAAATTCTTTCTCCTTTTTTCTTAAGATCAAGTCTGTATGCTCTACCTTGGTCCCTGTCTTGCTGTTCCAACAACTATTATGTCTAATGTCTAATTACAGCTTTGTGTAGTCTACCAGCAGGTATACATCTTTTGATGATGCTTCTACAAGTGGAACGGTTGTTGTCCGTGGGCAGAATGATGATTCTGGATCACCTCGAACACCAAAATCAAGATTAGGGCTTCAAGAAAGAAGTTCAAGTGCCTCTGAAGATAGCATAGCAAATCTTGCAGAGGTTGCTTAACCTTGATTAATACTTTTCTCTTTTGAGTTGTCTCCAGTGTTCTTGCTCATTCATTCAATTCGTTGTACCTTCTTCTTACAGGCAAAGGTAGCACTTGAAGCAGGTTTCAGAAGGGGCAATGCTAGGGAAAGACTTGGTAATGGGAAGGTTAACAAAAGAAGGGAACAAGAAAAAGATAGTTCGGATCATTTGAGGTTAGTTTTTGTGTAAAGTATACAGTAAGCTTTCAGCTGGTCACAGGTTTTTTCATTTTATTTCTGACCTGAAATAATTACGTTGCAGAAGTTCCCGCGATGATTCTGAGAAACAAAAACCACTCATAAGATCGCAACAAGTGAGTGATGATGAAGATGAGTCTGAATTGGCATCATTATCTGCATCATTGTCACTATTGCTCTTACCATCCCTGAAGGAGGTGAGTTCCTTATCTCTAATCGACGAACATTGGGCAATCTTCCTTCTCTGAATAAGTTAAGAGTTTGCTTCGATTTGGAGAAATTTTTTTTCGTATTTTGAGAAAAGCTGCCAATGATGTAGGCTGTTGGGGGTGACACTTCAAAAGGATCAGTTGGACATAGAGTTTCGAGAGCCTTAGTGAAGATGGAACGAGAAAAGCCTGGTTCTTCTGAAGCATTTATCGCCAAACTGATTGAACAGTTGGGAAGGTGAGGGAAGCTGTAAAAAGAAGAAACACACAGTTGCATAGATTTATCAGTCATCTTATTTGTCAATATACCTTGAAAATTGTCATGCAGTTCAAAGGAAGTGTCAGTGAAAGAAGTGCAAGACATGGCGATCCGTGTGTTCGGTAAGACAGTGAACAATGATGCAGAAAACAAAAGAAAGCAAGCTAGCAAAGAGTTTGCTTCCAATACCAACGTTAGCCCACTTGGAAGATTCTTATTCTCAAGGTTTGGCTGAGGATAAGAGCATTACATTCTTCCTCAAAAATCGAAATCAGATTGATAACTTTACTTTTTTGTTCTTCGTATTTGCAGATGGCTAGGCCAAACATCACGTGATCTTAACCCAAGTTGAGACATGGAGAGAGAACATAAGACTGGTGTTTGTGTTTGTGTGTCTTGACATTGGTTGATGCATTGAATTTTGGTACTTATGTGTATAATTGATTTGTTCAGCAGAAGATGGGTGGTATTTATGAATTTTAAGTAAAATTTCCCCTTTCTTTTTTTCTTTTTATTGGGATCTTTTTAATCTTTATTTTTATTATTCCTTCCTGTTTTTTCGAGAGGAAGCATATTATTAGTTGTATAATTAAGGGCTTGCCTTTATCTGTGCAATGCAATCACTCTTTTACCATTCATTCATCTATCTCTCATTATTCGTCAACTCATTCATGATATCACTCTTTTTTTTTTTTTTTTTTTTTTTTTTTTTTTGATAATCCAGTATCCGACCACTTTGCGTGATCGACTAGCCCACCGGGCCGAAGCCCAAGCCATTACAGGATTTTTAAGCGTCCACTTAAGGGCCCCTGGTTACGCGAAGTGGTCTGGAGAGCGAGAGGCAGCCCATGTAAATACCCCTCGTGGCCGGGGCTCGAACTCGGGTGACGGGCACCTCAGCCGAGGTTCCTTTACCACCAGACTACGAGGCCCGGTTGTGTGTTTCTCTTACTGTGTAAATTCAACTCATTCGTCAACTCATTCATGATATCACTCTTCTTCCTCATATCCTTATATTGTGTGTTTCTCTTACTGCAAAACAAGAGATAATTGTTGGTGGTTTGGTTACCTTGAGAGGTGTGAGCGAAGGTATCATGTCCATGTCTCACTTACGTTATGCCCCCAAATCACATAACGTTTCTTGTATTGAACTCCCACCGAGAATGATGTATATATTCTGGCAACAATAGTTTTGTGATGTTGGCCGGCACTATTCCTACCATTTTGGGATCCTTAGGCTCATGAAATCCCATCGCATACCTTGGTTTACAATTTAACATGATACGTTTTTTTTTTCTTTTTGGTATCAATTCGGGAACAACTGTGTAAATAATTTTGATAAGGAATAATTGATCATATTGTAAAATGTTCGGAGCTAACACCAGAAGTGTTATCTTTTGTTACCAAAAAAAGAAATACGTAGATAAGTAAGTCAGTTCCTTTCGACCAGAGAAATGGTCAAAGTCTCAAAAACGAAATGACCTTCTTAAACATCTCATGATAATATTTATTACTAGTGGTTTTCCCGGGCTACGCCCGGGTTTTCTTATATAAATTTAATATATTTAATCTATTATATTACTATTTGAATATATAAAATTCATCTTATTTATTTTTACAAAAAATGTAAATTATAATTTGAATTTTAAATTATTAGAGTGCAAATACTAATAATATTGAAATATATATATAATATATGACTTCAAAACTATATGTTGTTTGATTTATATCTTTAAAATAATTAAACACTGAATTATGGTTTTTACTTACCATCACTATTTTGTTGTGAAGAGAAAAAGAGAAACCTGAACATCGGGCAAAATGTAGGTTCGGTTTCGATTTAGAAATTAGACGGTTAAGTCGATTCGATTTTTCAAATTTCGGGTAAAATGGAGTTAGCTGAGTTGTCTCCTGCGACTGAACATCGCCGGAAATGGACGGGGAAGGAGCTTCAGGCGAGTCTTCGTCTTCAAATCAGCTAGAGAATTGGACAGAGTAGGTGTCGCATTAGACTTTACTTCGATTCAGATCAATCAAAACAGTTCAGAGATTCGTTTGACTTCTTTACAGAGAACAGGATTGGGTGAAAAAGAAACTGATCACGCACGATGACTTCCCATGGAAGTTACCTTCATCAACGGAACATTCTCAAGGATCAGAGACGCTTAAGTACGTTGGAGGTGTGGACATAAGCTTCTCCAAGGACGATTCCTCAGTGGCGTGCGCTTGTCTCGTCGTCCTCGAGCTCCCTTCTCTGCGTGTAGTTCACAATGAGCTCTCTCTAATCCGACTCCAAGTTCCTTATGTTCCTGGGTTTCTCGCCTTTCGTGAGGTTCGTGTTTCGTTTTCATTTGCTTCACTAAGTGTCTCAGATTGAAAGATTGGATTTTTTTTATCGTGTTACAGGCTCCGGTTCTGTTGCAGATTCTTGAGAAGATGAGGGATGATCATCATCCTTTCTATCCTCAGGTTTTGTGCTGTGTGGTGTTGCGTTGTTCTTTAGTCTTTGCTGTTTGCTTTGTTTGTGAAAGTCTCTCTCTTTGTTCTTTGTAAGGTAGTGATGGTTGATGGGAATGGGATTCTTCATCCACGAGGTGAACCTAAACACAAACGTTCTTGCAAAATGTAGGTTCGGTTTCGATTTAGAAATTAGACAGTTAAGTCGGTTCGATTTTTCGCTAGTAATTTTTCTGGGGTTAGATTATTTGAAAGGCCTAACATTAGATTTTTAGTTAGATACTTGATAGTTATTAAAGAGAACATGACAGGTGTCAACAAATGCCCTATGCAAAGAGATGAGGTGGCTTCATGAGGAGAGACTAAACCCAACTTTATTATATAAGATTTATTTAAATTTTTAAATGACAAAACAAGAATGAAATAATGGTAAAATGACATCATTCAAATGAATCTCTCGAACTTTGGCACGAGTTTCAGTAAAAGTCATCTCTCTCTCTCTCTCTATTTTAGAACCATCTGTTGCGGGTGTTCATAGTGAGAGTTTTCTTAATGTTACTTTATTAAAACCATATAGTCACAGAGTTCAAAAACGCCGTTTTGTATCCGCCGTTATCGTCCACGTGACTGGAGGCTGCACCAAAACAAACACACAGAGTTTGGCTTCGAATGGTAACCAACCACTCCGCACCGTACCGCCGTCAACAATAACAAAAACTTCTATATATACCTATATATTTATACATTTTTGTTACTATTTAAACCGCATCGCATTTATCCCGCACGTTACCACTCTGAACCTTTGTATGTGTGACCCAATTAAACTGAAGTTAATTCTCAACTAACGTGTCTGGAGTGATTGTCTATCACCTTCACATATATGATATCACCACGTGTTTTTACACGTGACATTTGTACAATTGCAAATATTTTACACTTCCTTCACGCAAACCTATTTATTTTTGGATTGTAGCCTAAATCTGTAACGTAAACGGCTTTGAATGCACATTTGAAATAAACAAAATATATATTTCTGTTAAGTGTAAAATTTGTTTTACTAAAAAAAAATATATCATTTCAAGAAATGAATAAAAAGTTTTACAAAGATGTTTGTGACAGTTTGTAAAACCTTTTTTTTTTTGAACACCCAGCTTGTAAAACCTAAGTAATTGGTTCCACGACAAAGAAGATTAAAAAAAAAATGAAACAAACGATAACCAGTAACTAATTTAAACTTCTTTTTTAACTACTTTAAACTTCAGCTTGTAAGTATCCATTTATAGAATTAGCGATAAGAAATGAAACTGACACACAATTTCAATAAACAACAATCGACAACAACCAGGGGCGTCCTTGGGCAGAGCGGAGTAAAACCTAGGCTTAGGGCCCCATTTTTTTCAATTATATTTGACGCATTATTGTACATAAGATATACTCCCTCCGTTTTTATTTACAAGACGTTTTAGAACTTTTTTTTTGTTTTGAAATAGTTGGCGTTTTTTAGAAATCAATGCAAAATCTAATGGTAAATGATTTTACTTACCCTTGCATTGTTATTATACATTTCGGTCAACAATCTCAAGTTTCAAGTAGAATAACACGTACTCTATGTGTTTTATGAAAGATGGAAATTTCAAGCTAATTAACAGTTTAATAATTGAAGAAACAAATTAATAGTATTAGCACAGTTTTTATTTTTATTCATTCGAACCACGAAATGATTAAGAAATAGAAATTGGACTCAGTTACATTTGACTAAATAGTGATGATAATAATGATTTACAATAAATTGTCAGCATTGAAAATATAACGAGAATGATAGAAAATGTATTGTATCAACTGCCTTAATCCACGTGAAAGGTTCTAAAACGTCATATATAATCGAACGGAGGGAGAAGTATTTCATAACTGAAAATCCAAAAAGATAATAATAAAAACTAATAACTATTATGGGACTCGCATTTGAATTAATAATTAGTCTTTTTGTCTGCTCCTACCTCATCTACAACTTAAATTTTTTATTTCAACAAACTAATCCTTCATTATGTGGGCCCCCATATTCTTTTTTTTTTGCTTAAAACATGATTATCGGTGGTGGGAAGAAGGTTCTTACGCATGGACCCCACAACTTTTTTGCAAAAACCGTGCTTCAATAACTTTTCACGTGGATTAAGGCAATTGATTCAATACATTTTCTATCCTTTTCGTTATATTTTCAATGCTAATAATTTATTGTAAATCATTATTATCATCACTATTTAGTCAAATGTAACTGATTCCAATTTCTATTTCTTAATCATTTCGTTGTTCGAAGGAATAAAAATAACAACTGTGCTAATACTATTAATTTGTTTCTTCAATTATTAAACTGTTAATTGGCTTGAAATTTCCATCTTTCATAAAACACATAGAGTACGTGTTGTTCTACTTGAAACTTGAGATTGTTGACCGAAATATATAATAACAATGCAAGGGTAAGTAAAGTTATTTACCATTAGATTTTGCATTGATTTCTGAAAAACGTCAACTATTTCAAAACAAAAAAAAAGTTCTAAAACGTCATGTAAATAAAAAACGGAGGGAGTATGAATCGCATTTTGTTTTTTTTCTCATATTTGTGCTAGCAAACATGATTTATGCTTTGTAATTGTGTAACTGCTAAAAGTAAAACAATACTCCCTCCGTTTTTTTATATAAGTCGTTTTAGAGAATTTTTTATGTTCTAAATTATATGACGTTTTCGGTTTTTTATGTAAAATTTATTAACACTTAATGTTATATGACCAATGAAAATATACCTTCTATTTTATTATTGGTTGATTTGTGGTTATGTAAATAATTAATGATGTTTTTGTTTAGAAAATATAAAAAATTAATGATTTCTTAATCTATGTGCACAATTCTAAAACGACTTATATTAAAAAACGGAGGGAGTAGTTGATTTCAATTTAAAAGTGCATATATTAAACGTCTTAATTTTTCCGCCTCTCTGAGTCAGTGACAACAATAATGATCAAAGGTGGTATATAAATGGCATTAGTGGAGCATTAACACTCCATAACAGAAAATGGGTTGAAAACCTCTTGTGATCTTCTACTATTTTTGGTTTGCTGATGATGTGAGCTACTCGTTTATCACTATCACGGGCTCTCCTTAGTCGTTTTAAGTATCTGGTTCATGTAACTTAATTCTTGTTCTAAGGCTATTATCCTCTTTTTTTTTGTTATTATTCTATTGATACATCCGTCTTTTGGTTATTGAAAATGTTTTAATAAAATTTTATATCAACGATTTTGAAAATGAAAAAAATGTAAATATTTATTAACAACAATTAAACAGATTTTTGAGAAATTACAAATTTACTTTACTAGTAAAAGTTACAAATTGTTTTATCACCTTGATTGATACCAGCTGATAAGGAAAAAAAAACAAAAAGAAAACTAAACTTACACATTTGAAACTAAAACGAATACAACTGAACACCCTAAATAGTAAAAAGAAAACGTGACTGGTTGTGTGTTTACACAACGTCACTCTCATACCATTAATAGTAAAATATTAGTAATATTTCAAAGAGAAAAATGAACTGATAGTGATAAGAATGCAAATGTTTCTCTACTGGTTTTTGTAGCTTCATCCTTTTTTAATTCCAAAAAGCCAAAAATAAAATACTATGTTCATCCACGTGGAGATGATGATGATGATGATGATGATGAAGACGCTGGCCGTTGGATCTAAGCGATAGTGCTTAACTGCTTATACGTTTTTGATACCAAATTTGGGGACAAGAATCCAATCAGATCTCAACTTCCTTGTCTCTCATTTTGAAACCGCCTCATCATCTTAACCTCCTTAAACGTGATCGTTTCAATCATTCCAAACTTCTTAATTAGTAGGATTAGTCTTTTAAGTTAATTTAATTTCTTTAAACTCAGAAAGTCAAAAGGTAAACCAAACTGTGAACAGTAGGGCCCTTGAAAATGACATAGGCGTAAAGAAGTGTTCCTCACCGCAGCCAAAGAGTGGGGTCCTCCCACGACCGGCGTGTGTGCAGTGCAGAACACTTAATTGGTCCATTGTTTTCAAGGCCGACGATACTAACAACTACTTAATAGTGATAGAATAATACAACTGTAATTATCACTATTAAGAAGTATTTGTAACACGACCGCACGACCAAAAGTAACTATAATAATTATATTATTTTTTCTTTTTCTTATCCTTGCAAAAAAAAAAAAAAAAAAATTATAACAAAAGCTTAGAGCATCAACGTCCCTAGATACTTAGGGAGTTTTTTAACAAAATGTGAAAACCACTAACGCGTGGGTCGCACAAAAATTTTAAAAACCACTTCCAACAAATACCAAATAAGAATCGGTAATTGGGGGGTTTGGCACTGTTTGCAGGCCCCACCGACACGTAGCGATCCGCAATTGGCTCATTTTTAATTCTTTTTTTTTTTTAAAGAAAAAAAAAAAAAAAAAACTAAGGATCGCTTATGCGATAACCATGGTCTTATATACCTTCTGTTACACGTTCATATTATATACATTACGATCTTCCCATGTCAACTTATTAAACCATCACGATATTCTTATAAAACGGGTAATATATAATTTTTAGACAGAAATAAAAATAAAGATACTATCATAGGAGAACGCACTTTCTCTTGATTTAGAAGACCCGACGCATGCACTGTCTGGAGAAGCGACCTATTCCGCGGGAGGAGGGAAGTTAAGGTCCAGGTTGAGCAGCTGAGGTTTCTCGTCAGTTTCATCCTCGAACTCAAGGACAGACGACGAGTCAGACTCGCTCTCGGCCCCACACGTAGCACAAGCCGTCATGTTACAGCAGTAAACAGGACGTGCAACAGGAGGACGTGCAGCAAGAGGACGTGCAACAAGAGGACGTGCAACAGGAACCTGAGGATAACATGCGCCGCCGCCGCTACTGCCGCCTAAGCTGAGCCTGAGCTGCGGAGGTGCTGCAAGTCTCGCCGCCAGGGGAGAGACCGAGTGGACGGTTCTGCTTTTTCTAGGAGCACGAGTGTAACCGCTGCCTTTCAATTGAAGCTCAAGAAGTGTCGGGAAATTCGTCTTAGCGTTCGCTCCGCGAAGCTCACGTGCTGCAGCGTCGTAGGCACGCGCCGCCTGCTGAGCAGTGTCAAAGGTACCGAGCCAGACCCGGATTCTCTTAAACGGGTCTCGGATCTCAGCTGCATATCTTCCCCATGGACGCTTCCTCACACCTCTGTAATGAATCTCTTCCGCATTGTTCTCGACAGGGTTTGGGTTTGGTTTCGAACCACTCTTCGTCATGGTAATCAAGAACAACGGTGAAAGACTCTTGTGGTGATGAGTAGAGAAGCTGTCTTTTTATAGTGTGAGGAGAGTAATGCCTACACTCCATTTAGGGACCTTTCAAAACCATTTAGATGGGTTATACAATGAACCGGTTTTTTTGGGTTTGTCGTTTGTATTATCCACTTACATATATCAACGTGTTTACGCCTTTTTCTTGCAAAGATTCTTATTTTATTTTTTTTAACTAAAGATTCTTATTTTCTACCTCGTGGTTTTCTAAAAAAAAATTAAACATGGACTACACAAATCACAGTACGTTCGACGAGATATGATATGAGTACAGTTGATATTTTACTCATTTCAACTGAAGTTACTTGTTTTGGAATGCAAATTGGTATGATTTGGGGTGTCCACATTCCAACCTATTGTGTAAAATGTGAATATTAAAGCTACAATGTCACATTACCACATGAAGGTTATTATCTCAAATAAAATTGGTAAACACAATGACCAAATATATCTTTCAAAAAAAAAAAAAAATATATATATATATATATATATATATCTTTCAAAAAAAAATACAATGACCAAAATATATTTATATCATGATGAAAAATATTTTTAGCTAGGGCATGATGAAAAATATTCATTTATCGAACAAAATTGTCGGATATAACTAAAAAGGAAAACATCATTAAGCCGGATAATTTATCGATAAACGACAAACTCGGTTATATTTGAAAATTATAGACTATAGCGACAAAAACTTTCTATTTCGAAGAAAGTTGTCGGATACGACTATATAAAAATAATTTTATCACACCGGATAAATTAGCGGCTATAACGGCAAAAGTTATTATAAAAAACAAATTATTAGATACGATAAAAAAAAATTATACCAATAAAATTAATGGTTAGAACAGTAACAAAAATATTTATCAAATAATTTGGTCGGATACATCGACAAAATATCATACCAAATACATTTGTAGGATTTGAGGACAGTAAAAACTATAGTATTGAATAAAATTATCGGATTTGATAGTTAGATGAACCGATATATATCCATATATGTTATTCTTATGCAACTATTTATATTAAATCTTAGTCGCAATGAAATCATAGCTGAATAAGTATCCAATAAATATATCAGTAAAATACATTTTATAAAAAATGATTTTTGATTTGTTTTATTTAATTAGTTTTCATGTGTATTTTGTAGTTGAAGAAATCATTTATCATCACTAAAATGGCTTTGTTATATAGTTTTCCTTGTTGCATGTAAAGTTTTTAATGGTAAAATATTATATATATATATATATATTAAGAAATAATTTATTTATAAGTAACAAAAAATATACTAAGATATCATAAAAGTAAATGTTAGATGTGTTTCATTACTAGTTGTTTTTGTTATAATTAAGTGTCGATTTATGATTTTTCACATAAATAAAGAGAACATGTAAACATTTCTTATATTTTTACTAATTATTGCATAATAATTTTTTATATTTTTACTAATTAATACATAATATTTTCTTATATTTTTACTGATTAATACCTAACATTTTCTCTAGTTTATAAGCTGAGATACTTGGATAAAACTGAATATTTTTTAAATATATATACTAAAATTGAAGTAAGCAATCTTTAGAACGTTGTTAATTTGTAAAATGGATAAAATATACTTTAATAAATACATCTTCAAACATACTATGTGTTGCAGTTACAATTTTTTTGCATCAACCGATAAGTGGGGTTGTTTTCTAGGTTTTTTTTTGCAAATTAATCTTAGTCAGTCGAATGTGTAATTGTGAACTTCAACGATCATAAGCATCTAATTACATGATAAAGACATGTTTACTGAAACTGAACAGGTAAAACTGCCCCCCTTTTTTTTTGGGACAAGGTAAAACTGTCCTATAAATTACATATTCAGGAAATACATATGCAATCCAGGTTATTAAAGATAAGCAGATTCTGGCATTAAATAACTACAAAACGACGCAGCGGCTCATCAAAAGTTGAGAAAACTTGGCTACTTGGCACTATCACGAGGACGCGCGGCCCAGGAACCGCGTTTTAATGTAGCTCGCGTGAGACTCACGTCTTAATGGTCCCACTACGGTCACTCGGGAGCCGTTTCAAGGAATCGCTTGAATGGGGGTTGAGCGCTTGACAGATCCCACGGTGACGTAAGCAAAAGCAGCCGCCCTTCACTTAATAACTCAAACACTGGGTCCCACTTCTTTCTATTGATCACGTGGTAAATGGGGACGTGACTTGCGATTAAGAGAGGAGGCAGGGAAAAGATAAAAAAAATTTGTTGTAAATAATTTTCATATTTTTAAGTAATTTTTACATTTATTGAATATAGTGTGACCAATCAAATTAAATAAATTTATTTTTGATTAGTTAAGTTATATATAACCTATTTATTATACAATATTTTTTAAAACATAATAATTTTTTTAATCTTTGTATCTTTAACCAAAATTATTTGCATTATAAAACAGAGAAAGTAATATTTAATTATTTAGTCACGACTGTAACGTCGAATTCAAAAAGCTCCTTTTCTTTTTGCATGCACCGGATATTAAATTAACTAAAATAATGATAAAATTTCCAACAATTTTACACTGGAGATAATATCATATAACGCTAGTATTAACTAGACGAGGCCAAGTGGTAGGCTGGTAGCTCTTTAGCACGAGTACTCTATATTTTATTTGTGCGTTATCAATTGATACTAAGTTATTTTGTTTGCAGTTTGTGATGACCACAATGAGATAGTGTCACATTCGTCAAATTGTGTTCGACAAGTACATAGTATGTAGTACACATAGCCGGCCTTAAAAATTCACATTTTTTTAAAACACATGAAAAATGTACTACTAAATACCCCTGTTCGAAAACGCGGGCGCCTAGCCAAAAACTCGGCCGCCTAGGCGCTCGGCGCATGAGTACCGTGGCGATTAGGACCAAATCGGGTCACCTAATCGAACCACAATAAACCGGCCGCCTAAGTTGATTAATCGGGTTTTTAACCGATTTTTACCGATTAATTTTAACATTTTCGACAGGTATTGGGCTTTTGTGGAAGCCCACCTTGTAACTTATGCGAAGGAGAAACATCTATATTTATAGATAATGTGACATGTTCCTTCTTGTTTTGCTCTCCGATGTGGGATGTAGTTAGAGCTCTTTTTTTTTTTAATTTCGCACATCTTTTTCTTATTTTAATCTTTATTTATTGTTGGATTTTTCTATACAATAAATTAATAATATCTGCTACAAACTGTACTGTTTCTTTTCTCCTACGTGATATAAATATTTTGATAAATCTTAAATAGGTGATTCTAATGTCTACAATAGGTTCAACGGTTAAATCATTTTGATTTATCGATTTGAATATTTACAATTGTATCATATAAATATATATCTATATGTATACTAACATGGGATTTAATTAATTTAAATGTTAATATGAATTTCAATATACATAAATTATCACATTATAATATATATTTACATATTATATTTTATTTTAAATATTAAATTAAATAAAATCATTAAAAACTAGGCTCCACATACTCCCCGATTAATCTCCGATTTTTCGTCAAGGCGCTAGGCCCGTATCGAACGCCCGACTAGCGCCTAGCGCCTAGCGCAATTCCGAACAGGGCTAAATACTAATTTTTGGCCTAATATTTTGTGACACCCCGATTTACCTAGTAAAATGTTACGATAAATAAATAGCTCTAATACCAAAATGTGACACCCGTCACTTTCGAAATATAATAAATAGATAAAAGCGGAAAAATAAAAGAATAACACAACCAAAATAATAATAATATCTTCCATCATAATATAAAGTCAATACGATGGCATAAGGCCCTAAGGCCCAACAACGATAACATCCAAAATAAAAAGTTCGACATAAACCGAAAGTCCGAAATACGAAATATCATAAACGATAGATAGAAGCCCAAAGGCCAAAAAGTGATAAAAACGATAAAAGTGATAGAAGTCCAAAGCTCGATAGTAGTAAAAGCCCAAAAGCCCAATAACACCAGTCGGATAATCACTCTTGCTCGTAGGTTTCACCTGAAAGAGGAAAGAAGGAGGGGTGAGCGACAGGGGAATCGCCCAGTGAGGTATGGGATGCTAAACCGCAAACCACTGACTGAGTTCATAGCACTACTAAAATGTAGGCCTAGCTCTAGCATGAAACAAACACGGTGTCGATTACACCACACAGAACAATCAACATATGTCTAGAGGACTAGACATGCTACAACCAATGCGATGATATCATACCGCATTTCACCCTCCGCAAATCCACGGCCTAGTGCAGAAATCTCTGCACCCCGCAATCTCAAACAAGGCGGCCTAGTTCAAACGTCTTCGTACCCCGCAAATCCCACGGCCTAGCACAGATATTTCTGTACCCCGCAATCTCAAACAATGCAGCCTAGTACAAACGTCTTTGTACCCCGCAAATCCCACGGCCTAGCGCAGACATTTCTGCGCCCCGCAATCTCAACACCTGGACTCAAATATATATATATATATATATATATATAACAGTGCTTAACATCAATCAATTCAATCAACCGTTGAATCCTCTATTATCCTATTTTCAGTTTAACAATTAATATCAATAATGAGCAAGCAAGACTCTCAAACAGACTCGATTCAAAGAGACGGATCTATGTTTCGAAACTAAACTTTCCATAATGGTAGTACTAAACTAGCTCGGGATTTAACGGAGTAGCCCTCACCTTAACAATGAAGAGAAGTGGTAACTATGAACTCCAGCTGCTCAAATGGACTCCAAATCTGAAATCATATCGAAATTTCGTGTCAGAACGCCTTTCGAACGGTCAAAAACAGAACTGGTCAAGGTTTGCGGAAAAGTCAACTCGCTGGTCAAAGGTCAACTCGGTCAAGCTTTGACCCTCGATTTGACTAAACCGACCGGTTTACCCTAACCGAACCGAAATAAATTTAAACCGATTAAACCAGTCAAACCACCGGTTTGACCGGGTCACCGAGTTGACTCACCGGGTCGACTCGGCAGAGTTGGCGAGTCGCCGGCGAGTCACCGGTGTCGGTCACCGGCGGTGACGACGGAGATGCGGCGGCGGCTACGGTGGATCTGCGGCGGAGGACGGTGGTCCGACGGCGGCGCGTGTATCTCACGCGTGCACAGAGGCGAAACTTCTGGAGGCGCGTACGGCTTCGTCCGGGCTCCGATTGAGGCGTTTTCGGTGGCTACGGATTCGTCTCGTCGAGAGGAACACGATGGTGGTCTTGGATTCACGAGATTCATCACAGTTAGAAAGTTATTGTCGATTTACTTAAACAGCCGAAACTAAACTCAAAAACATGGCGGTTTCCGGTTACCTTTGGCTGCGGATGATGGTGGTGGCGAGCTCAACAGTCTGGCGTGCGGTGGCTCCGGCGACGAGTTCAGGTGAGCTTTCTCCCTTCTTCTTCTTCTTCTCTCTCTCTTTCTCTCTCTCTCTCTCTCTCTTTCTTAATTTGTGAATTATAGAAGATGGAGATGGTAGGAAAGAAGGTGGAGATGGTGGAAAAGAAGGTGAAAATGGTGGGGTTGGGGAAAGAAGTGGAGATGGTGGGATTGGGTCATTAAAATTCTCCCCCACTTATAAGGAATTCGTCCCCGAATTCATGTCATAAGCTGACGTGCCCAATGTCATCATAGCAAAACCTCGAATACTAATCCTCGCTCGGCCTTCCAGGTCTCCTCCTGAGTCTTATATCTTTCCCAACGAACTCGAACAAATACGGTCGACATTCCCCGAACTGTTTTCACTTGATGATCCAAAATCTCCAATAGATGATAAGGTCCGTAAAACTTTATGAAGTCACTTGACGTCTACTGCAAAATAATTATAGCGCTTTCTCAACTTTTGCAATGTTGTCATATGAACCAAGTCCTAGAAGGCTGATATACTGCTGATAAAGTAACTGCAAGCAACTAATCCAATCCACTCCAGTGAAGGATACAATTCCATGTGTCTCGGTTTAAGCTCATTTATCTTCTGAGTCTTAGGTCCTTCCTGAAATGTCCTTATTTTTCAGGTATATTAGGTGCTCATATGTAGCTTCGAATCCTTACGGTGCTTAGCTGCATAAATCCTCTGACGTCATGGGCTTCCGAAAGCCAATCCTTGAGCATGTCCTTTGCTTTACCGTCTCTTGAACCATTAATAGTTCTAACTCATATTGCTACCACACTTTGGTCCAACAAAGTGGTATACTATAAGGTCTACCATAAATAACCCTCGTATAGTAATTTTTTTTTTTTCAATACTCAAAAGATAGTTGTCGATGTAGGCAAACTCTGGTAAACGTAGATGCTTTCCGAAATTCCATCCCACGCAATCTCTGAACATATCTTTTAATTTCTGAGTAGTCGTCTATGACTGACAATATGTCAACGGGTGATAAGATGTACTCATATGATCTTTATCCCAAGTGCCTTCCGAAAGGCTCTCTGAAATGTAGATGTGACTTCGATTCCCAATCCGATACAATGTTGACATCCATGAAACTTCTCAAACCCAATAATGTAGGTCTGCTCCAATTGATTAGCTCTGATTGTCTTCTTAATTACTTAGGAAATGGGCTGACTTGGTAAGTCTATCCATGACTACCCATGTGGCATCCTTTTCACATATGGTGATTTAAAATCCAATAACAATGTCCATAATCACCATGCCTCATTTCCACTCCGGCAAAAGCAAGCTCAAAAATAACATGATAGATAACTGATCCTCTGTCATAGCCATATAACATGTCTGGCACCGCGACGCAATGTAGTTACAAACATCTTCATACTACACCAATTATAGTTAACTCTTCATATTTTTGTACCCTTTGGTGTTCCCGATGGGTAGAGAAACACGAGTGATATGTTTGTTGTAAGATCCATTTTCTTAACAGCTTATCGTCCACCACACAAACTCGGTTTCGGTACAAGTATATCCTGCTCAAAGCTGTATGATATCCAATACTCCCAATCTCGATCTGCTCAACCAAATCCATAATGCTAACTTGTGCTTGCGTATCCTCCATAGCAAAACTGCATGCTCCAAGCCTTAAGGCCATATGTCTTTCCTTTGACAGTAACAACACACAATATGAGATTAGCAAGTGTCCCAATAATACATGAATCTCCTTGGTTCCTAAGATACAACTCTTATGCCTACCCAAGTCATTTATCACCTGGTTGTCCTTACCAGATGGTATGCGATATCCAAACTATAGCCTGCTACGAACTCAATCCAATTGCACTGTCCAAGTACAAGTTTTAATGAATGAAGATAAATTTCATATTCTAATGATCCCAAAGAATCTCAGCTTCATTCCCATACAATTATGATTTCCAAAACTATAACGCAACTACCACTGCAGCCACTCCGAATCATGAATAGGGTAGTGGGTCTCGTGAAGTCTCAACTGATGCAATGCATATGCAATGACCTGATCCTTATGTATCAATACACAATCCATAAATGCTCAACATGCTCCCTCTACTACAAAAATAAATCAAAGGGGTCGTCGATGAGTACAATCGCGCACTTGTCCAAGTGGTCACGAAAGACATCATTTACAAACTTCATGAATGCTATCAGTGCATTTGTCGACCCAAAATGGTATCACCAAAAATCATAATATCCATAACAGAAATCTGCATTCCGTACATACTCCTCAGCTATAATAATCTGATGGTATCCTGATGCCAAGACAACCTTCGGGAACCATGATCCTCCATGCAGCTCATCCAAAAATTCATCAATACGATGGTTACCATGTTCAAGTCTATGTAGTCGATACAAAGCCTGAAACTCCCATCTTTCTTCCTTACAAACCCTTGTCTGATGAAACTTTAATATGCTCTTCCAACTTGGTCATCTCCGCTGGCGCTAATCAGTATAGAACTTGTGAAACCGGTGATGTCCGTGGTTCCAAATCAATCGCAAGAATGTATCCTCTGTCTGGTGGTGACCCTTCCTAAGGCCACAAAAAAATCCTCACACTCTGCAATAATCAGAAGATCATGCAGCTCATACTGTCCATCATCCTTAGCTATTGAAATGGTCGCCAAAAATCCCTCTGCTCATATGTCCAATAACTCCTCAATATGTAGCATACATGCAGTAAAACTATGCTCCGTTCCAGGAATCTGAACTCTTTCCCTCATGCAATCCAACACTACTCGATGTCGTGACAACCAATCCATCCCACGAATGATATCGTAAAACATAGCTCCATCTCTGACGAGTCTCCGAATAACTTGACTCCTCCAAGAATAATTGGTACGCCGCATTGAATATAAATAGCTCTCAACATCCTATGTCAGCTGTCCGAACTGACACATCTCTGAAACGATCAACAATGCCAAAAACTGGCAAACATACCAAGCATAACTCCAATATCACACAACGCAGGCTGCCACACCCCAAATCTAAAAGTGATCCACACGAGATTACAAACTAACCATGCCTCCAAGGCAGTCAATATATCATACACACAAATAACACATGCCAACTCATGGCTCACAACTCATACCACATAATCTCCAGTAACAAAAACTCGTTGAGCGATGACTTGAAGTTTGGGTGGTGGCAACAACGTCACACATCCACATGCGAACAATCTCCGAATACGGCTGACGAAACTGATACACACCTAAGCAATCCGTTCAACTGTGACATCATCATCCATATGTCGAACATCTGGCCGAAATCCTGTTAGCTAAAGAGCAAATGACGATGAGTAACTCATAGTCAATAAAAAGACAATTGGATTAGAAAGGAGTGATACGGAACGGAAATGTGCGATTTATTTTCATTTTCAAAAATTCCAAATCCCCAAAATATTTTGAAATCGTTAAAAACCGTTTAAACCGAATAAAACCGAGTCTCCAAAATCGCCATCCCGGGTCGGAGCCGGGACGGAACCCACTCTGATACCAAAATGTGACACCCCATTTACCTAATAAAATGTTACGATAAATAAATAGCTCTAATACCAAAATGTGACACCCGTCACTTTCGAAATATAATAAATAGATAAAAACGGAAAAATAAAAGAATAACACAACCAAAATAATAATAATATCCTCCATCATAATATAAAGTCAATACGATGGCATAAGGCCCAAAGGCCCAATAACGATAACATCCAAAATAAAAAGTTCGACATAAACCGAAAGTCCGAAATACGAAATATCATAAACGATAGATAGAAGCCCAAAGACCAAAAAGCGATAAAAACGATAAAAGTGGTAGAAGTCCAAAGCTCGATAGTAGTAAAAGCCCAAAAGCCCAATAGCACCAGTCGGATAATCACTCTTGCTCGTAGGTTTCACCTGAAAGGGGAAAGAAGGAGGGGTGAGCGACAGGGGAATCGCCCAGTAAGGTATGAGATGCTAAACCGCAAACCACTGACTGAGTTCATAGCACTACTAAAATGTAGGCCTAGCTCTAGCATGAAACAAACACGGTGTCGATTACACCACACAGAACAATCAACATATGTCTAGAGGACTAGACATGCTACAACCAATGCGATGGTATCATACCGCATTTCCTTCATAAGGATATATATATATGAATATATTCTACAAGCGTCATAAGTACAGTAGTCCACTCTGTACCCTCCGCAAATCCACGGCCTAGTGCAGAAATCTCTGCACCCCGCAATCTTAAACAAGGCGGCCTAGTACAAACGTCTTCGTACCCCGCAAATCCCACGGCCTAGCACAGATATCTCTGTACCCCGCAATCTCAAACAATGCAGCCTAGTACAAACGTCTTTGTACCCCGCAAATCCCACGGCCTAGCGCAGACATTTCTGCGCCCCGCAATCTCAACACCTGGACTCAATATATATATATATATATATATATAACAGTGCTTAACATCAATCAATTCAATCAACCGTTGAATCCTCTATTATCCTATTTCCAGTTTAACAATTAATATCAATAATGAGCAAGCAAGACTTACAAACAGACTCGATTCAAAGAGACGGATCCATGTTTCGAAACTAAACTTTCCATAATGGTAGTACTAAACTAGCTCGGGATTTAACGGAGTAGCCCTCACCTTAGCAACGAAGAGAAGTGGTAACTATGAACTCCAGCTGCTCAAATGGACTCCAAATCTGAAATCAGATCGAAATTTCGTGTCAGAACGCCATTCGAACGGTAAAAAACGGAACTGGTCAAGGTTTGAGGAAAAGTCAACTCGCTGGTCAAAGGTCAACTCGGTCAAGCTTTGATCCGAAATCGATTTGACTAAACCGACCGGTTTACCCTAACCGAACCGAAATCAATTTAAACCGATTAAACCAGTCAAACCACCGGTTTGACCGGGTCACCGAGTTGACTCACCGGGTCGACTCGGCAGAGTTGGCGAGTCGCCGGCGAGTCACCGGTGTCGGTCACCGGCGGTGACGACGGAGATGCGGCGGCGGCTACGGTGGATCTGCGGCGGAGGACGGTGGTCCGACGGCGGCGCGTGTATCTCACGCTTGCGCAGAGGCGAAACTTCTGAAGGCGCGTACGGCTTCGTCCGGGCTCCGATTGAGGCGTTTTCGGTGGCTACGGATTTGTATCGTCGAGAGGAACACGATGGTGGTCTTGGATTCACGAGATTCATCACGGTTAGAAAGTTATTGTCGATTTACTTAAACGGACGAAACTAAACTCAAAAACATGGCGGTTTCCGGTTACCTTTGGTTGCGGATGATGGTGGTGGCGAGCTCAACAGTCTGGCGTGCGGTGGCTCCGGCGACGAGTTCAGGTGAGCTTTCTCCCTTCTTCTTCTTCTTCTCTCTCTCTTTCTCTTTCTCTCTCTCTTTTTTAATTTGTGAATTATAGAAGATGGAGATGGTGGGAAAGAAGGTGGAGATGGTGGAAAAGAAGGTGAAAATGGTGGGGTTGGGAAAAGAAGTGGAGACGGTGGGATTGTGCACAATATCCATTTCCAGTCGATTACATCCATTACCAAAGAATTTTGATTTCAGCTCTGCAGTAGTGTCTAGTTACAAGCCACCTTGGCCTTTTAAGAGCCCACACAAATGGAGAATCAAACCGTACGAGCCCAATCCTTCAACTTGGTCCAACGGGTACATTTGAATCCAAATAAGAATATTAGCTAGTCTATTTGACTGTTCTGTGAATAAAGTTTTAGCACGACGAGATTTTATGATAGAAGTTTTTACATGAGTAAACAACGAACTGAAGACTTTCCTCAAATGGCACCATAATCGATATCCATTGGAATAGTGAAGATTCGAGTCTAAAACCTTTTATTCGATCCCAAAGATTCCAGATATATTATCAAAAGATAAATATTCTGATGGTCAAATGGTGTCGGTTATTAAGTCCAAAACAGGCATACGTGATACGTGTACTAAATCACTGCTATATAAAAGGGGCTAATTTAGAGTTCAATTAGATGTGGCACATAGGATGAAATATTCTCATCCAATCATTCTTCCACGTCATTACAAATTTAATCTGTTAGACCTCAAAATATCGATCCCAGTGGCTAACAACCCTAATAATAATAATAATACTAATACTAATACTAATCATTTGGTCCAACACCAGCATAACCCAATAACGTTTAAACAAATCTTTGAAATCCGTTTTGATAGCAAAATTGCCCTTCTTCTTTGGACTTCATGGATTCAAATTTATAAAGTGTCTTAATAATTAATAAGACTATTGAATATAGATTTAGGGATATAGATTAAAAATGTTTATGTTTGGAATTATATACTGTATAACACGCATGTATCGCAGCCACCAACGAAGCGAACAATTGTTTTTTAAAAGCACTATTATTAAAAAATATATATGAACTTTACAATAAATAATACATATATGAACCGCAAAAAATCTATAGTGGTAAAAAATTTTATTTGTTGAGGTGCCACATAGGATGAAGTATTCTCATCCAATCATTCCTCTACGTCATTACGAATTTAACCTGTTAGGCCTCAAAATATCGATCCCAGTGGCTAACAACCCTAATAATGATAATAATACTAATACTAATCCTTTGGCCCAACACCAGCATAACCCAATAACGTTTAAACAAATCTTTGAAATCCGTTTTGAAAGCAAAATTGTCATTTTTCTTTGGACTTCATGGATTCAAATTTATAAGGTGTCTTAATAATCAATAAGACTATTGAATATAGATCCAGGGATATAGATTAAAAATGTTTATGTTTGGAATTATATACCGTCTAACACGCATGTATCGCAGCCACCAACGAAGCGAACAATTTTTTTTAAAGCACTATTATTAAAAAAATATGTATGAACTTTAAAATAAATAATATATATATGAACCGGAAAATCTACAGTGGTAAAAATCCCTATTTGTTTTACTAATTCATTTTGCCAGCCAAACATCTCACTTTGTATAATTTTCTCTTCCTCTAACCTAAAAATCCCACGACTACAGAGCCGCCCAACCAGAGTGTCTTCCCATCTTCTCCGGTAAACGCCTGAGACATCAACAATCAAATCTTCTTTATTATTCCTCCTAACGAACGGCCGTCTAACTCTCTACATCCCTCCTCTCACAATGATATCGAAGCCTCTTCAAGACACCATAATTACTCACTCAGATGAAACGCATCCTATCTCTCTCCATTCCATCTTCAGACTATATATACCCCAACCCAACTATCTCCTGCTCAGATCCTCAAATCCATTCCTAACACCATGGCAAATCAAACGGCAGACACCACCGTGCATGCTTCTCCTCCATTTTTCTTCAGACATGTTTCAGAAGGACCAGGAGATTCCAAGTTATTGTTTAAGCTAATCTATTTCTTGGAAGCTAGAAACAATCTCAAAGGAGGCATCCTTATTGGGCTTGAGTTGCAGATGATTGATGAAGAGGTATGTGTCTCATTCTTCATACTTTTGATTTACTACCGGTAGACCTCTCTAAATTTATTTGAATCCATTTTTATTATATGGAAATAAAACATTGTGTTATAAATAGTCGCTCAACACTGTCCGGTTTGCATATATTTGTTAGAGAGAATAATCTGAATTTTTAAGCCATGTTTCTACAATATGCAACTGAATTATTCATTTGCTCTGATCTCTAGGGTACTGTTGCTCAGGAGTTCATCGCTCAAAACCGTGTCAACAGATATGAAGATGAGCTATGTTGGGATTTATTAAGCACATGTCCAACTCTATATTATCTGATTAGTACGATATTGTCCACTTTGGGCCTTAGGCAAGCCCGCATGGTTTTACGTTTGGTTTCCATCCCAAAAGGCCTCGTACTATTAGAGTTGGACATCTCTTTATATATGAGACTCTCTTTGTCTAATTCTCCAATGTGGGACTTAGTTTGTTATATCACATTCTCCCCTTCAAACTAAGGATCACATTCATCTCGTGTCCCGCAACTGACTTCCAGGATCTTTTGACTTGATCTCTGCCACACACACCTCCCAATCCTAACTCGATGGGTCCCGTTCCTACTCGAAGGGTATTTTGGTCTTCTTGCAGATTTCTCGTTAACCGCTCTGATACCAATTGTTGGGATTTATTAAGCACATGTCCAACACTATATTATCTGATTAGTACGATATTGTCCACTTTGGGCCTTAGGCAAGCCCGCATGGTTTTACTTTTGGTTTCCATCCCAAAAGGCCTCGTACTATTAGAGTTGGACAGCTCTTTATATATTAGACTCTCTTTGTCTAATTCTCCAATGTGGGACTTAGTTTGTTATATCACAAGCTCAAACGTGGAAGCATCTACACTCTCACAAACTTCTTTGGATCCAACAACAAGGTGATGTATCGTGTGGCTGATCAGAAGCTGGTTATTTGCTTCACACACACCTCTGTCCTGAAAAAGCTTGAAGAAAACATTGAAGCCATTTTGGACCAGCGCTTCAAGTTCCATTCCTATGCAGATTTTGAAGCCAACTGCGATCTAAGAGGGGATCTTCATGGTGAGGTTTATATGAGTTATCATCAACTGTGAACTCTGAGAATATTCTGACTAACCATGTGTGAGTGTTGTAGATGTTGTTGGTCACCTTAAGTTGGTTGATGGCCAGCCTCTCCATCAACGTCCGGCTTTATGCACCAAGGATGGCTCAACTTCTCAGAAAATTATGGTCCACTTGCAACTTAAGGAGTAAGTGGTTGTATTTGAAGCAATCACTATATCGTTGCTTTAGGTAGTTGCTTTATCTACATTTACGTTTCTGATCTTTTTCCATACCATATTTCAAACTGCAGTGGTCCAGTTGTGAACATTTACCTATGGGACCAGGCTGCGGAAAATTTCCGACGCAAGTTCGATGAGAGTGTAACCACCCCAATCGTTCTGTTGGTTACAACGGTTAATCCGAAAAGGCTTGGTGGTAAACTTTTACCCTTCGTACTAACCTACTCTAACACTCTCATCTCAGTTACATGAGCCTTCAGCCACACTAACTGCTTCTGCCTCTTTCTCTCATGCGTACCAATTGACAGGGAAATTGTGCCTAAGCTCTATGTCCTCATCTAGGGTTTTCTTGGACCAGGAAGTTGACCCCACAAAAGAGTACTTGAACTGGTTAGTATTATAGTTCTTAGTATTTAACCACTTCTAATCATCACCTGACCAAAAATTCTTCTTAAAGGTTGGCTGCGAATAGGCCTGGGCGTTTTTACCTCAACCCGAAGTACCGATCTTAACCCGAACCAGAAAAACCGAAACCGAATTCGAACTGTTTTACAAAAATATCCGAATGGGACTTATGAGCTTACTTGGTTATAACCCGAACCGAACCGAAATCCGAATTAGGATCTGAAGATATCCGAAGATATCCGAAATTAGTTAAATATGTTAATGTTTTTATATATATTAAGGTGATTTAGATATTTTAGAGTATTCAAAATATTTTTGTAGTTTGTTTTATTTGTTATTTTGAATACTTTTAGTTAATTTAGATAGTTTAACTAATTTTAATTAGATTTGTAAATAATTTATATATTTTGAAAATTTTTTGGTCAATTTTCAAGGTTTTAAAAAAAATATTTTTTTACGATTTTAAACATTGGTAAATCCGATCCGAACCGAACCCGGAAGGAACCGAACTGAACCCGATACCGAATGGTACTTATGAGTATAAGACCGAAAATCCAAAAATCCGAATCACCCGGACCAAAACCGAATGGACCACCGAACGCCCAGACCTAGCTGCGAATCATGCTTCTACTTCTTCAGTCAACACATTTGAAGTTGTTAATGTTGAAACACTCACAATACGTGAGATTGTTGCCTTCATCAAGCATCAGCCTGCTAAGGTAATTTGTATATCTTCATTAGAATAAAAAAAAAATGCAAATCTAGCTACTGATGATCATAAACATGTAATTTCAGATTGCCTACTTTGACTGCATTGCCACAATTGATGACGTTAAGCTTGGGATTGAGTGGTATTACATTGCTTGCAAAGTTTGTCAAACAAAGTTAACTCATGGGCCTACAACGTTGATGTGTCCAAAGTGCTGCAATGAAAATGCTACTGCATCGGCCAAGTAAGGGTCTTTCTATTTACATAATTGCATTCAAGAATACGTAACATATCAGTTCCCCTTAAACACAGCTTCCGCGTGGAATTGTCCGTCTATGATAATGAGGAGCAGTGCACTTTCATCATTCTTGGCGATGCTGGGAAAGAGCTAACAGGTCAAAATGCAACAGAATTAATCGATATGTATGCTGAGGTGCGTGACAATCTCCTATAGACTTGCATGTTCAGAGTTATGAAGTTACTAACTGTATGCTGTTATATTAGGAAAATGGTGGTGATGGTGCTGACCATGAGGTCCCACTACCATGATGTTTCATTGATACCATAGGACAGACGGACAAATTTAGGATCAAGGTCTCCCGCTTCAGTTTCACATCAAAGAAGCTTTCCTTGACTGTTACAAAGATAGTCTCCTCTGCAGCGCTACCTCTTAAAGACTGACCAGCTGACATGCCTGCTCTGCCTATTTATTCAAGCCAAGACAATCCTGTAGCCTGTGCGGTTGATAGCTCAGTGGTGACTGAAAGCAGTGGTGGAGGGTCTTCCTATGCAAACATTGATCCCAGCTGTTCAACTGACGAGCAGAAGAAACCAAAGCGCATTAGGCGTAATGGTTAGATCCTCCTTCACTCATGTCACTCCATCAATGACTGGTACAGACTGCCCAGTCAGCATTTCTTTGAAATAACAGTCTTTTTCTTTTCTTTTTTTTTTTTTCTTTCTCTAAAGACAGCTATCAAGTATGTTTAAAAAATATAGTGGTTCGTTCTTGCACCAGAATCTTGGTTATGCAATTCAAAACCTATTATGTTGTTTTGTTACTTTTCTCCTTAAAACAGAGACAAAGAGTAATGAACAAAGACAAATTATGAGCTCTTATTATCGGATTGTTTTTTTTTTTTCCCTCTCGCTTCAATCTGATGACTGTAACTAATTATTTCAATTCACACAAGACTTTCAAATTTTAAACGTATCATATTAAATATAAAAATCTTCAACAGATTATAATACCTAAATGTTCTTCTCGATAGACAATAATATCAGAAAGGCAAATAGCACATCTCCTGCCACAATCACCGGCTGCAATCACTGAAAGTTAAAAAAAATCTTTTGTCTCATCAATACAAATCAACAAAATATACAAATAAATTCAGTAACATTGCATATTTGATACAAACCGGTTAACAACCTCAGCTCCACAAAACATTCGCATCATCTTCCACTCAGAAATTTGCAACGAGAAGAAAGGCGGAGACAACTATTACGTGTAAGTTACTCAATCAGTGGATTTCCACATTTCAAGATCTCTCTCTTTCGCTGACTCATTTTCTAATTATTTCTTTCATCAAAGGGTCGGTTTCCTCAACACGATGGTCAAATCAAACCACAATGATCCTCCACCTGCTGGAGGTAAATCAAAATTACGACTTTACTGTGCATTTATAGAATTCTCGAACACATACGAACCCAATCACCCCTCTCTGGAATCCAAGAAATTATTTGTCCAAAATCGGACAGAACATATCTTAACTATTAAGTGCAAAATCAAGCGTAGAGATAGTTTGATTTGGTAGGTTATACTACGAAAATAACACAACAAAACCTTAGTATTAAATTCTCGATCTATTTATCTGGTTTTTTAGTTCATAAGTTTTTTTCAAAGGGCCCTTTTTCAATGTAATTCATAAAATTTCTAATTAGTTTATCGATGGAAGACCAAAACACACTTTTAAAAGATTATTTCCAAATTCAAAACACCATAATGCTAAACAATATCTCAATTACGAAGTACTTTTACATATTTTTAATTTTCAACACGTTAATTTAATTTCCATTACTACAGAAAATCACTATACACAACCAAAAACATCAACTCCCCTCTACTTTTACATCTCTATCGATTGACTTCCAACTTCATCCGCATAAAAAAATGAACAATCAATCTTAAAAAACTTAATGTCATATATTCCTTCTTATAATTA